>NW_028166928.1:60000-69972 GCF_964263955.1 Coregonus lavaretus
AGATATTTGGTTCCCAGGCGGCCGGTCCGGTTTGGAGCTGGGGCTTATTTGAAAGGGATCGCTTCCTGCCCCTTCTCTGCTTTCCTCTCCCCGGAGCCTGACAGACAGCCCCACAGCCCACCCACACTAAATTAATTCTGACAAGGAACTTAAGATAACGTCAATGCACTGACTAATCACAGGATTGGGTTTCTGTAAGTCACAGAGCTGTGAAATGTGCCATCTAATAAAAGCACTCCAATCTCTCCTTCTTTGGGGGGGAGAGGGTGGGGACGGAGAGGTGGTGGTGTGCCCAGGCTTTCTTGTAGGGTATTGCTATAGCCCAATCTGAAAAACAATTTGATTTCGTTGGGGATGTGAGAAGGGTAAGGGGGGTGGGGGAGTGATATGATTGACATGTTTGTCGAGAGACCCTAAAGAAACGTTTCCTCCACTCATCTCCCAGCCTTTTGTTTAGCTTTAACTATGTGGTTCTTTTCACCTCTGTCTGTCCATTGTTACTTTCACTTGGAGAATTGACTGGTGTTTTCTTGTGGCATCTGCTGTCTTTCTCCTTCCCTTCTCTATCTCTCTCTGCATTAGCTGTCTATCTCTACAGCTCGTGAGCTCTGTGCAGTGAAAGTCATTGTGGTTGAGGCTAATCCGGTAGAGTTGATTAATCTGCAGGTTGTTCCCACACCACAGGGCTAAAGGTGAGACATTGTGAAGAACTCGGGGGGGGGGGGGGGCACCCTTAGTCGGCCCCCAGCCTGGCAGATGCACATACACATTACAATCAAACTGTAAATCCTACAGTGAACCTTCAAAGCTGAGATTAGCAGAAACGACGGACGAGATGAGAGAGGGGAGAGAGAGAAGTAGTGGTGGGATATAAAAGTGTGTGTGTGTGTGCGTGCATGCATGGGTGACTGTGTAATGGCCATATGTGTTCACTCGTGCACGCGTCTTTCTATATAAAGAGGTAAAATGAGAGGTGTATGTTGTAAAATGGTGTGCTTTGATGGTGTTGAGAGTCAGGCTGACAGACCAGATGGAGGCTCATTTAAGACCTGCTGTCTGAGTAAAGTCCTGGGGTGGAGCCCAGATCACACATCCACGTTTATGACTAATATTAAATAGACTGACTCTATCTGCCTCCTATACACATTTCATTCGAAAATACACAGTGATACTAACATGAAGAAATGTGGCGCTTGTATATGGCAAACTTCAGACGGGCCTGTATATGTGCTATCTTGAGCAGGGGGACCTTGCGGGGCGCTGCAGGATTTCAGTCCTTCACGGCGTAGTGTGTTACCAATTGTTTTCTTGGTGACTATGGTCCCAGCTGCCTTGAGATCAATGACAAGATCCTCCCGTGTAGTTTCTGGGCTGATTCCTCCACCGTTGATCATTGCAACTCCAAGAGGTGAGATCTTGCATGGAGCCCCAGGCCGAGGGAGATTGACAGTTATTTTGTGTTTCTTCCATTTGCGAATAATCGCACCAACTGTTGTCACCTTCTCACCAAGCTTCTTGGCGATTGTCTTGTAGCCCATTCCAGCCTTGTGTAGGTCTACAATCTTGTCCCTGACATCCTTGGAGAGCTCTTTGGTCTTGGCCATGGTGGAGAGTTTGGAATCTGATTGATTGATTGCTTCTTTCGGACAGGTGTCTTTTATACAGGTAACAAGCTGAGATTAGGAGCACTCCCTTTTAAGAGTGTGCTCCTAATCTCAGCTCGTTACCTGTATGAAAGACACCTGGGAGCCAGAAATCTTTCTGATTGAGAGGGGATCAAATACTTATTTCCCTCATTAAAATGCAAATACAATTTATAACATTTTTGACATGCATTTTTCTGGATTTTTTTGTTGTTATTCTGTCTCTCACTGTTCAAATAAACATACCATTAAAATTATTAGACTGATCATTTCTTTGTCAGTGGGCAAATGTACAAAATCAGCAGGGGATCAAATACTTTTTTCCCTCACTGTAAGTGTTTGTCAGAAATGTGAAATGTCAGCTTGGTTTGATTTTATTGGTAGAGTGGAGCTAGTGATTTCTTGTTTTGTGCTATATTGGTTAATTTGGAGAAAAAACATTTAGCTATATCTATTTGTATGCGTGAACACAAACTCGAACAATGCATATGTACTCAATAGATAATGATGCACAAGAAAACCTTTCTCTGCATTAATGGGATACCGTTCTTGAACCCTGTGACATCCAAGGTATGGGCAGAGAACTGATTCAATCAAACAAACAGCAATTAAAAAATACATCGATTTGAGGTGGGAGAAGTGTTGTGTGTTAATTTTACAGACAGCACTGTCAGCTTTTCTCACACAAGCTGTTAGTGGTGGGAAGCTAGTTGGAGCTAGCGCTGTTTTACAGCTAGCTCTTAACTACCATTGTGGAAGAGTGTGTGTTCCCTCCAACACCACCTGTCACCACTCTGATGTCCTCTGTGGCGTCACAAACACACCCACCCACTCCCCCAACGTGTTCTGGCTTTCTGTCAGTCAGCAAATCAGCATCAAATAAATATACTGTCTATACATACAGCTTCATTTAGCCAACTAAAAGCAAGTGTGCAGTATTCAATCGACAGCAATTTGGATACAGATCGGTAGTATATAACGTTATATGCCCCCACGTTTTTCCTCTGAAATGAAAGTGTGTCACATTGAATGGTTATTTAATGTGTCGTCATTGGGAGACATCTGGATGTGTGTATCGCAGACTCACAGGGGGCAGGAGGAGCTTTATAGCCCAGGGTGGTGAATGAGTTCTCTCTCTCTCTCTCTCTCTCTCTCTCTCTCTCTCTCTCTCTCTCTCTCTCGCTCTCTCTCTCTCTCTCTCTCTCTCTCTTCTCTCTCTCTCTCTCTCTCTCTCTCTCTCTCTCTCTCTCCTCTCTCTCTCTCTCTCTCTCTCTCTCTCTCTCTCTCTCTCTCTCTCTCTCTCTCTCTCTCTCTCTCTCTCTCTCTCTCTCTCTCTCTCTCTGTGTCTCTCTCTCTCTCTCTCTCTATTACTCTCTCTCACACACACAGACGAGTGCTAGCATTGATTTGCAATGGAAACAACTAAACATGTTGAGCCCGCGGATGTCATATCTAATCTGTCACATTGTCAAAGCTAAAATACCACCCCTGCAGGATTAACGACTCAACTAGGCCCTGGTCCTACCCAATGGCGTTCCGTTAGTATTGCCCCTAATCCCTATAGATCTGATAGATGCTGCTCTGCCTTACCACTGAGTTAGTATACAGCTAGGGACTGTCCCTCAAACTCAACAGTAAGGGCCTTAGAGTAGAGTGGGCTATCCCCGAAGTCGAGTGCCTATGCTCCTTCACCCTGCAACCCGACGCCTCTTCAGGATCGTCCAAGCCAGAGATTCAACCTTAGAACACTATGAGAGGCTCCCTCCCGGGTTGGCTTAGCCCAGAATCTCCCCTCATATGACTCCTCCAATGCACTCAGCACCTATAGTTGGGTCTCAGGTTAGGTTCCTTTATACCAGCCACTCGAGTCCCCGATAGACTAATTAACCAGATGCTAAACAATCCTCAATTAATCAAGTCAATTTCAGAAACCTAGAGTAGGAATGACAGGCACTTGTATGACTCTTTGATGACACAGGGTTTCAGAACAATAAAGCAGTTTTATAAAAAATTCCAGAAACAGGCATAAAAAATCACAAATCAATCAATCACAAATCAATATCACAAATCAATCATAAGCAAAAATGTACAGTAAATTAAATTGATATACAACCCTTAACTAAACCCCTGTTAGGGTGTGCCAATAAAAAAAAAAAAATTATGTTACAATTTTATGAGAAGCACAATATTTTATTACAAGAAAGACGGTTTCTTACCTTCTACAACTCTATAAACAGTTTTTTGGCTCCCCCCTCAGGATGATAAGTCCCTCAGATGGCGTCTAAAACTCGAACAACTACTTCACACTTCTATCAATGAGGTAACCTTAAGGATTCCCCCAAGCATTTTACTTTAACTGAGTATGATAAAAATCTAAATATACTTTAAGCTAAAAAGCTACAGCAAAAATCTTCTTCCAGCAGTCGACAGGTTCTTCTAGCAAGCTCAAATAGTTTTTTTTCCACCCCAAAAAATCATAGCTCTTTTATACCCTCCATTTTCCTTTCTGCTAACTCATTGTGGTTAACACCTACCCTAATGACGCATCTAGTGGTTAACACCTAATGTGGCCTTCGTTCAAAAAGGTGCTTTTTCAGCCCCCTTAACCCCTATCTTTTTCTCACCTAAGCAGGATGTCCATCCGCTTCACCCCTAACCGTTAGAACCTGGGAATTTCCAGATCAAGCTAGCATCCATAATGTACCTTATTATTAACCTTAACTTTTAAACATTCATTATTAAACATTAATCTTTCTTACCTCACTCAATTACAATCTTACTCCAACTCAATTTATCACTCCCATTACATCTTAAATAATAATATAATATATAATATGCCATTTAGCAGACGCTTTTATCCAAAGCGACTTACAGTCATGCGTGCATACATTTTTGTGTATGGGTGGTCCCGGGGATCGAACCCACTACCTTGGCGTTACAAGCACCGTGCTCTACCAGCTGAGCTACAGAGGACCACAACATCCACCAACTTAAACATTTCATCATTACAACATTTCAACATTATAACCTTCCATTATCAACCTCCTAAGGCCTCGTTCCTCTAAGCTTAAAAAACATGGCCTATATGCCTCATACCTTAAAGCAAACAACATTATAACATTGTTAACTATTCTACTGCATTACTGTAATCACCCTTTAATAATATATTCCCTTATATATTTCCCCATGCTTTCAACCTTTAACATTTAACATATTTAACCTTTAATCATTATTTTAATAAATTCCAGTCCCAATTAGTTGATTTATTTTCTTTAATCAATTTCAATTCTCTCTTAATATTCATTCGTCTTTGTGCTCCGTGTGTGTGTGAAAGGGAAACTTCTTCATGAGTGTGGGCGTGGGTGTATGCAAATGTGTCTCCAAAATCTCACAGAGAACTGGGCCTTAGCCTACTACTCTTGACAACATTAATGGGGAGACAGAATTGCTGATGCAGTCTGTTAATATGGGAGGCCTGCCTGTGTGTGGCAAGGGGATGAGTGAGACGTGACACTGGAGACGCGCATGTATCAGATGTCTGTAACACCACTTCACACCAGACACACACACACACACACACACACACACACACACACACACACACACACACACACACACACACACAGCCGGGATATATTGATGTCTGTGTTCATTACTGCTGTGTCTCTCTCAGGGTTTGGGGATGTGTGTGAGTGGGACAGGGAGGTGGGGGGAATACAGTACTGTTATGCAGTATGTGATGGAGGTGACAGTCAGAGGTTTATTGTGAGTGGCATGTGTCTCTGTCCCTCTCCAGTATAGAACATAGTCTGAAGGAACTGCAGGGGAAGATGGGTGAGTCCTGGACGGGGGAGCGTCCACCCAGCCCCACGGAATGTCTGCAGTGGTTTAACCCACGGAACCCCAGCACTGTCAGGCCTGTCGCCACGGGAAACCAGGAGCTTCTGGACTTCCTGAAAGCTCTGGTAATAACACATCATGATAATGATGATGAGAGAGGGGTGAACCTACAATGTAAAATGCAATGTATTTCACTAGTCGGTCAAAATGTGCTGAACGATAACAATCCATAAAATGAAAAATATGTTCTTAACACATTGATACCTATAAACATGTTGATATCTTCCTCCTCCTCTTCAGCTCCAGTACCTTAGGATAGAGGAGGAGGGGCGAGAGGACGTGACCCTCCAGCTGCTCCACAACATCTCCTCCCAGTGTGGCGTGTCCTTCCCCAACACCACCCCCTCGCAAACCCCCCAGCAGCCCGGCCCCTCGGCACACCCCTCGGTCCACACGGTCCGGGACGACAGTGCTCTGGAGAGCCAGGAGGTGTGGGACGAGGTGAGGCTCCAGCTGCGGCGCCACCTGCTGGACAGACTGTCCTGTCCCCTCCCCGTCCCTCAGCGCATCCACTGTCTGCAGCAGCTGTTCTTCCTCTACCCAGAGTGGGAGGTGCTGACGTGCTACCAGGGCCTGAGGAGCCAGGCTGTCCTGTCTCTGCTCCACTCTGCCCTGGCCTCCAGCCCCGGTGGGAAGGAGACGGGCTTCGACAGGCTGGCCCTGGGGCTCCGTGCTGCCGCCCCGGCCCTGTGCTCGGCCCTCAGGGAGGAGCTCCAGGTCCTCAACGGGGTGGCCAAGCCCAAAACCATTCTGGGTTTCCTGAACGCTGCCTACCTGAACACTGTGTCCCAGGAGCTGGGCGCCATGATGGAGAGAGAGTGTGAGAATGCCCTAAAGGACAACACTACGCTGAGCAGTAGCAAGGGGAGGAAAAGCTCGGCCAGGACCAAGGCTGCTGTAGGTCAGTGGAGCAACCTGTCACTCTCTCTAAACTGTCCCACACTCTCCTCACTCACACACCAGGCACTGGAGAAGGAGCATCGCTGCGCTACATTCCTTTCAATTCCATTCACTTCAACACAAGTTGAAATTGTACTCTTTTACTAAAGAATGCTGCACTTAAGGCTTTCTCTCGTAGCCATTTAAAGCAAACCAAGGGTAAAGATGACCTTAGTAGTGAGCACAGGCCTTGTAGCCTGTCCTTCACAGCTAAGGATAAGTCTAGCAGTTGATGGTTCCTTACGTTATCAGATTTGTGTAAGAGAGATGAACAGGATGAAACAGCTGAGAAGTGTTTACAGAAATTTGAAAGGAAGTTATTTCTCTTGTGTGGGAGGAAAGGAGTGATGTACAGAGAGACTGGGGAACAGAAAATCAGTACATGGTATGTCACATCTGATAGTTCCCCTTATACTCTATGTTTGGCTCTCTGATTGGCCTATTTATTGGATATATGGGATAACCATCCACAAAGTAGACAACGCCATTGTTTACTTTCCCAAAATGGTGCATATGTCAGGCGTGCTTCCTTCTGGGGATGGGAAGTGTGATTTTTACATCTGCCACTCTTCTAAACACACAGCCGTCTCTCACTCTCTTTTCCTCCCTTCCTAGCTCCCTCTCTCCACCTCTCTCCCTCTCTCTTTCCCTACCCTTAAACGTGAGATGAAAGAAGGCAGCCGGGATAATTGGCCATGCGTCAGTTAGTCTGTTTGATCACATAGCGCGGCGGTGGTGGCTCCGGCTACACACCTACGTGCCGCTCAACAAACCATCAAATGTAGCACCGGAGGCAGAACATCTCACCAAAGGGAAGCAGCGCCCGCAAAGTGTAACGACACTAAAGCGATGCAGTTTTTTGCCCCTTGTCATGTGAGTGCCTGCTCCCCCACTACTGTGGGATGGGGATCGGGCTAGTTTTTGGGGGTCATACCAATAACAGAACAACAGTATACACCCAAACATCAACAGATCCACTAAGGACACTGTGACCTAATCGGTAGAGTGGCTTCATGTCATTTTCCACTTCTATGGTGGTTGTCTTTACCTATGGAGATCTTCAAGAGCTGCTTTGACAACGATGACATATATAAAAACAACATGCATATATTTATTTTATGCATACATTCTCAGATCCCTATTGTCTCCCTGTGGCATGTTATTGTTTATTTCCGCCTATCTATTTATTTGCAGTATTTTCAATGGAGGGGTGGGTAAGGGAGGGGAGCCATGCCTGGGAGGCAGCCTGTGCCTGCGCTTCCTTCCCAGAGCGCTCCCAGGGGAGTGCAGTCTCTGGCATCAACTACTGTCAAACCACTGAACCATTTAACAGCGTTCACATCAGCGAGATGTGACAGTTCTTTTAACCCCTCTCTCTGAATGGGAAGCTCTGACATTGTTCCCAGACAGATGTGAGTGTCTCAGCCCTTTGTAGCCCTTCTTCCCCATCCCTCGCTCTCGCTCTCCGCCTCCTTTCTTTTCTCCTCCCCTTTCTCTCTCTTTCCCGGGAGTAATGGGGTGATCAGTAGGACTCTGGAGTCTGCCAGACAGGTTGACTGGCCAGGAACAATGCAAGCTTTAAACCTTACTACCACACCTCACTGCGTCTGGACAGGGAAAGGGGTAATCAAGTGTGTGTATGTGTGTTTGTGTGCTCGTGCACATACACATGCATTGCTATCTGCCAGGTAGTCTATCTTTGAATGTGTGCAAGTTTGTGTGCAGCGTATAAGTACCTTAGAGGAAATGCGTGTGTAATTTCCATTATGTTTAATTATGACATAATTCAGCAGAAAATAGTATCTTATATAGGCCTAATATATGCATTATGTAAATTGCAGATTTTCCAATATGGCATTAATAATTGCTTCCCAGTTTGCTTACAGTGATACATAATAGAAACAGAACACAGTTTTCATGCATACCATTAAAAGCAATACATCTGTCTTGCCTGCTTATACATCTATCTATACACTTGTCCCTAGCAATCATTCAGTACGGCTAAAGATTCTTCATTGACACACTGAAGAACCTCTACATGCTCCCCTAGATATGAATTCCATTCCCAGTTCCCACTAATTCTCTCCGACTTGTCCCGTGCCCTATAGAAGTACCGTATATAGAAGGCTTGGGTTTGAACGTGTATAGTAAGCTCATTCACCCTCCGCCCTCCTCCCCCCTCCTTGCCTCCTTCCTTGGCTCTTTGAACTCCCTCCAGTCAAAGCGCACCCGCCTATTCAGCAGGGAGAGTGCTTCAGTAGCGCCAGAGATAGCTAGTACTGCTGCTGCCGCTACCGCGGAAGATTCCTTCTGGGGATTGAGGCTACTTGGGATTGGTGTTTGTTAATATTTAATAAGAGCTGCTCCTCACTAGATCATATCTGTGCATGGGTTTATGCGCGGTGTCAGCCGGGCCGTGCACACGCATGTAGCCATGTAATTACGGCTGCTGCCTCCCATTCCGCAGCCACAGCCCTGCACAGCCCCACACTGTCTAGGAGGTCTGGTTTAAGAGGTATGGGTTCACGCCTAGCGAGGGGTTGTTTACTGATGTTAATGAGGCTTCATTATTTGTGTGTGTGTGTGTGTGTGTGTATATGTTAGAGAGTCTATTATGTGTGTTCACAATTTCACTTGGGATTTAGTGAATTCCACTATGCCCCATTGTCTCTGAACCCTAGGTCCGTTGGAATTACTGCAAGAATAAACATGGCACTGTGTGTGTGTGTGTGTGTGTGTGTGTGTGTGTCGGCACGCACACGTGTACGTGCGTGCGTAGTGCATGTGTGTCAAACTGGTTCCATTTCCTCAGAGTGGTCACAAAAGCTTTTGTGCATCGCTCTTGTTAAGCTCAAGTATATCAACAAATCACTCAAGTATTCTAGCACCTTCTTTTCAGAGGGAGTAGAGCAGGGCTTATTGAGAGCACAGACAGGATAACACTCTGCTACTGTATGGGGTTCTAGAGGTTCCAAGAACATGGTCAGCGACCAAAACAAGTGGCCTGTAATGAAATGTTGCCACACAAGACAATACGTCCCGCTCTCAATTTGGAACTGATTGGCTATAGAGTACAAGGAGAGAGCTGACAGCAGCCTTAGCCTGGCCACCGTACACACCACCACCCACCCAGCCCCTCCCTCCCTTTCCCAAAGCAGCTTAATCGAGATATCAAAACTTCCCACTTCCCCCTCCTGTGAAGGGCGGGTAGCCCCTGCTGTGGTTCAGGCAGACTGTGCCTCTGGCAGTCCAGGGGCCATGAGGGCCACGGGGGGGCCGGAGGAAGGGGGCATCAGCGGGAGTCACCCATAATAAGGCTGTCTGGTTGAGCAGCGGGCCGCGACTGATGGAGCGGGACCCAGCCGTCACGGGGCCCCGTGGGCGGTCCTCCCGGGCCCCCCAGCTCCGTTCTGACCCTGCCACCCTCACGCAGGGGGCCAATCAGCGCCCTGAGAGCCATGCCTGCTTTAAATCCCTCTTAAACTGCCAT
>NW_028166927.1:0-12500 GCF_964263955.1 Coregonus lavaretus
GTTTAGATAGCTGGCTGCTGAAATAATTTAGCAATCTACTTTAATTATTTTTATTGCACCTTGTGTATTGCACCTTGTGTACTATTTTAACTCTCAACAGCCCATCCCTGCCCTACGTAATGAACCACTTTGGACCAGAGCCCTATGAGCCTTGTCAAACGTAGTGCACTAAATAGGGAATAGGCTGCTATTTGGGACTCAGATGATTGTTGCAGCTTTAACAAGGGCCTGTGAGTAGCTCTTTAGCTAGTATCCTGATAACACATCTATCAGACACAGAGCTCTCAGGGATACTTGTTACTAAAGATAATACATACACCTACCTGCCGGGGGACGACGAGGGACAAAACTTGATGTTTCCAATCTAAACCCTGGGATTTGACATGTTTGGAGAATCACGCGGACACACACACACACACACACACACACACACACACACACACACACACACACACACACACACACACCGTTTAAGACCAGTCACCTGGAACATTATCTTCCTCTTCACTGGACAGAATAACTCTATCTGATCCCATGTAGTACTAGGAGGTAAACGCTGCCTAAATCATGGATCATAATAAACTATAGGAGAAGAGAAAAAGAAAGAAAAGGAAAGTAAAGATGTTTGGAGAGGGATCCAGGTAGGATGTCTAGGATCCAGATAGGATTATAACTAGGATCCAGGTAGGATGATGTCTAGTATCCAGATAGGATGATATCTAGGATCCAGATAGGATGATATCTAGGATCCAGATAGGATGATATCTAGGATCCAGGTAGGATGATGTCTAGGATCCAGATAGGATGATATCTACGATACAGATAGGATGATATCTAGGATCCAGATAGGATGATATCCAGGCTCCAGATAGGATGATATCTAGAATCCAGATAGGTTGATATCTTGGATCCAGATAGGCTGATATCTAGGATCCAGGTAGGATGATATCTAGGATCCAGATAGGATGATATCCAGGATCCAGATAGGATGTCTAGGATCCAGATAGGATGATATCTAGGATCCAGATAGGTTGATATCTTGGATCCAGATAGGATAATATCAGGTAAGATTATTTCTAGTTTCCAGGTAGGATGATATATGGGATCCAGATAGGTTGATATCTAGGATCAAGATAGGATGATATCTAGGATCCAGTTAATGATATCTAGGATCCAGATAGGATGATATCTAGGATCCAGATAGGATGATATCTAGGATCCAGGTAGGATGATGTCTAGGATCCAGATAGGATGATATCTACGATCCAGATAGGATGATATCTAGGATCCAGATAGGATGATATCCAGGCTCCAGATAGGCTGATATCTAGGATCCAGGTAAGATTATATCTAGTATCCAGGTAGGATGATATCTGGGATCCAGATAGGAAGATATCTAGGATCCAGGTAGGATGATATCTAGAATCCAGATAGGTTTATATCTAGGATCCAGGTAGGATGATATCTAGGATCCAGGTAGGATGATGTCTAGGATCCATATAGGATGGTGTCTAGGATCCAGATAGGATGATGTCTAGAATCCAGATAGGACGATATCTAGGATCCAGGTACGATGATATCTAGTATCCAGGTACGATGATATCTAGGATCCAGATAGGTTGATATATTGGATCCAGATAGGATGATATCTAGGATCCATGTAAGTTGATGTATAGTATCCCGGTAGGATGATATCTAGGATCCAGATAGGTTGATATCTAGTTTCCAGGTAGGATGATATCTGGGATCCAGATAGGTTGATATCTAGGATCCAGATAGGTTGATATCTAGGATCCAGATAGGATGATATCTAGGATCCAGGTAAGATTATATCTAGTATCCAGGTAGGATGATATCTGGGATCCAGATAGGAAGATATCTAGAATCCAGGTAGTATGATATCTAGTATCCAGATAGGATGATATCTAGGATCCAGATAGGATGATATCTAGGATCCAGATAGGATGATATCTAGGATCCAGATAGGATGATATCTAGGATCCAGATAGGATGATATCTAGGATCCAGATAGGATGATATCTAGGATCCAGGTAGGATGATGTCTAGGATCCAGATAGGATGATATTTACGATCCAGATAGGATGATATCTAGGATCCAGATAGGATGATATCTAGAATCCAGATAGGTTGATATCTAGGATCCAGATAGGCTGATATCTAGGATCCAGGTAGGATGATATCTAGGATCCAGATAGGATGATATCCAGGATCCAGATTGGATGATATCTAGGATCCAGAAAGGATGATATCTAGGATCCAGATAGGATGTCTAGGATCCAGATAGGATGATCTCTAGGATCCAGATAGGTTGATATCTTGGAACCAGATAGGATGATATCAGGTAAGATTATTTCTAGTTTCCAGGTAGCATGATATCTGGGATACAGATAGGTTGATATCTAGGATCCAGATAGGATGATATCTAGGATCCAGTTAATGATATCTAGGATCCAGATAGGATGATATCTAGGATCCAGATAGGATGATATCTAGGATCCAGGTAGGATGATGTCTAAGATCCAGATAGGATGATATCTATGATCCAGATAGGATGATATCTAGGATCCAGATAGGATGATATCCAAGCTCCAGATAGGATGATATCTAGAATCCAGATAGGTTGATATCTAGGATCCAGATAGGCTGATATCTAGGATCCAGGTAGGATGATATCTAGGATCCAGAAAGAATGATATCTAGGATCCAGATAGGATGTCTAGGATCCAGATAGGATGATATCTAGGCTCCAGATAGAATGGTATCTAGGATCCAGATAGGATGATGTCTAGAATCCAGATAGGGCAATATCTAGGATCCAGGTACGATGATATCTAGGATCCAGGTAGGATGATGTCTAGGATCCAGATAGGATGATATCTGGGATCCAGATAGGAAGATATCTAGAATCCAGGTAGTATGATATCTAGTATCCAGATAGGATGATATCTAGGATCCAGATAGGATGATATCTAGGATCCAGATAGGATGATATCTAAGATCCAGATAGGATGATATCTAGGATCCAGATAGGATGATATCTAGGATCCAGATAGGATGATATCTAGGATCCAGGTAGGATGATGTCTAGGATCCAGATAGGATGATATTTACGATCCAGATAGGATGATATCTAGGATCCAGATAGGTGATATCTAGAATCCAGATAGGTTGATATCTAGGATCCAGATAGGCTGATATCTAGGATCCAGGTAGGATGATATCTAGGATCCAGATAGGATGATATCCAGGATCCAGATTGGATGATATCTAGGATCCAGAAAGGATGATATCTAGGATCCAGATAGGATGTCTAGGATCCAAATAGGATGATATCTAGGATCCAGATAGGTTGATATCTTGGATCCAGATAGGATGATATCAGGTAAGATTATTTCTAGTTTCCAGGTAGGATGATATCTGGGATCCAGATAGGTTGATATCTAGGATCCAGATAGGATGATATCTAGGATCCAGTTAATGATATCTAGGATCCAGATAGGATTATATCTAGGATCCAGATAGGATGATATCTAGGATCCAGATAGGTTGATATCTTGGATCCAGATAGGATGATATCAGGTAAGATTATTTCTAGTTTCCAGGTAGGATGATATCTGGGATCCAGATAGGTTGATATCTAGGATCCAGATAGGATGATATCTAGGATCCAGTTAATGATATCTAGGATCCAGATAGGATGATATCTAGGATCCAGATAAGATGATATCTAGGATCCAGGTAGGATGATGTCTAAGATCCAGATAGGATGATATCTATGATCCAGATAGGATGATATCTAGGATCCAGATAGGATGATATCCAAGCTCCAGATAGGATGATATCTAGAATCCAGATAGGTTGATATCTAGGATCCAGATAGGCTGATATCTAGGATCCAGGTAGGATGATATCTAGGATCCAGAAAGGATGATATCTAGGATCCAGATAGGATGTCTAGGATCCAGATAGGATGATATCTAGGCTCCAGATAGAATGGTATCTAGGATCCAGATAGGATGATGTCTAGAATCCAGATAGGGCAATATCTAGGATCCAGGTACGATGATATCTAGGATCCAGGTAGGATGATGTCTAGGATCCAGATAGGATGATATCTGGGATCCAGATAGTGAAATAGGGAAATAGGGTGCAGGCCAGGCAGCAGGCTGTTAGCCAACCTGCCAGCTTAGTGGAGTCTGCCAATAGCACAGTCAGTGTAGTCAGCTCAGCCATTACCATTGAGACTGTGTCTGTGCCTCGACCTAGGTTGGGCAAAACTAAACATGGCGGTGTTCACCCTAGCAATCTTATTAGGATAAAGACCTCCTCCATTCCTGCCATTATTGAAAGAGATCGTGATACCTCACATCTCAAAATAGGGTTACTTAATGTTAGATCCCTCACTTCAAAGGCAGTCATAGTCAATGAACTAATCACTGATCATAATCTTGATGTGATTGGCCTGACTGAAACACGGCTTAAGCCTGATGAATTTGCTGTGTTAAATGAGGCCTCACCTCCTGGTTACACTAGTGACCATATTCCCCGTGCATCCCGCAAAGGCGGAGGTGTTGCTAACATTTACAATAGCAAATTTCAATTTACAAAAAAAAAAATGGCGTTTTCATCTTTTGAGCTTCTAGTCATGAAATCTATGCAGCCTACTCAATCACTTTTTATAGCTACTGTTTACAGGCCTCCTGGGCCATATACAGCGTTCCTCTCTGAGTTTCCTGAATTCCTATCAGACCTTGTAGTCATAGCAGATCATATTCTAATTTTTGGTGATTTTAATATTCACATGGAGAAGTCCACAGACCCACTCCAAAAGTCTTTCGGAGCCATTATCGACTCAGTGGGTTTTGTCCAACATGTCTCTGGACCTACTCACTGCCACAGTCATACTCTGGACCTAGTTTTGTCCCATGGAATAAATGTTGTAGATCTTAATGTTTTTCCACAAAATCCTGGACTATCGGACCACCATTTTATTACATTTGCAATCGCAACAAATAATCTGCTCAGACCCCAACCAAGGAGCATCAAAAGTCGTGCTATAAATTCTCAAACAACACAAAAATTCATTGATGCCCTTCCAGACTCCTTCTGCCTACCCAAGGACGTCAGAGGACAAAAATCAGTTAACCACTTAACTGAGGAACTCAATTTAACCTTGCGCAATACCCTAGATGCAGTTGCACCCCTAAAAACAAAAAACATTTGTCATAAGAAACTAGCTCCCTGGTATACAGAAAATACCCGAGCTTTGAAGCAAGCTTCCAGGAAATTGGAACGGAAATGGCGCCACACCAAACTGGAAGTCTTCCGACTAGCTTGGAAAGACAGTACCGTGCAGTACCGAAGAGCCCTCACTGCTGCTCGATCATCCTACTTTTCCAACTTAATTGAGGAAAATAAGAACAATCCAAAATTTCTTTTTGATACTGTTGCAAAGCTAACTAAAAAGCAGCATTCCCCAAGAGAGGATGGCTTTCACTTCAGCAGTGATAAATTCATGAACTTCTTTGAGGAAAAGATCATGACCATTAGAAAGCAAATTACGGACTCCTCTTTGAATCTGCGTATTCCTCCAGGGCTTAGCTGTCCTGGATCTGCACAGCTCTGCGAGGGCCTGGGATCGGGAGAGACACTTAAGTGTTTTAGTACTATATCTCTTGACACAATGATGAAAATAATCATGGCCTCTAAACCTTCAAGCTGCATACTGGATCCTATTCCTACTAAACTGCTGAAGGAGCTGCTTCCTGTGCTTGGCCCTCCTATGTTGAACATAATAAACAGCTCTCTATCCACCGGATGTGTACCAAACTCACTAAAAGTGGCAGTGATAAAGCCTCTCTTGAAAAAGCCAAACCTTGACCCGGAAAATATAAAAAACTATCGGCCTATATCGAATCTTCCATTCCTCTCAAAAATTTTAGAAAAAGCTGTTGCGCAGCAACTCACTGCCTTTCTGAAGACAAACAATGTATACGAAATGCTTCAGTCTGGTTTTAGACCCCATCATAGCACTGAGACTGCACTTGTGAAGGTGGTAAATGACCTTTTAATGGCGTCAGACCGAGGCTCTGCATCTGTCCTCGTGCTACTAGACCTTAGTGCTGCCTTTGACACCATCGATCACCACATTCTTTTGGAGAGACTGGAAACCCAAATTGGTCTACACGGACAAGTTCTGGCCTGGTTTAGATCCTACCTGTCGGAAAGATATCAGTTTGTCTCTGTGAATGGTCTGTCCTCCGACAAATCAACTGTACATTTCGGTGTTCCTCAAGGTTCCGTTTTAGGACCACTATTGTTTTCACTATATATTTTACCTCTTGGGGATGTTATTCGAAAACATAATGTTAACTTTCACTGCTATGCGGATGACACACAGCTGTACATTTCAATGAAACATGGTGAAGCCCCAAAATTGCCCTCGCTAGAAGCCTGTGTTTCAGACATAAGGAAGTGGATGGCTGAAAACTTTTTACTTTTAAACTCGGACAAAACAGAGATGCTTGTCCTAGGTCCCAAGAAACAAAGAGATCTTCTGTTAAATCTGACAATTCATCTTGATGGTTGTAAAGTCGTCTCAAATAAAACTGTGAAGGACCTCGGCGTTACTCTTGACCCTGATCTCTCTTTTGACGAACATATCAAGACTGTTTCAAGGACAGCTTTTTTCCATCTACGTAACATTGCAAAAATCAGAAATTTTCTGTCCAAAAATGATGCAGAAAAATTAATCCATGCATTTGTTACTTCTAGGTTAGACTACTGCAATGCTCTATTTTCCGGCTACCCGGATAAAGCACTAAATAAACTTCAGTTAGTGCTAAATACGGCTGCTAGAATCCTTACTAGAACCAAGAAATTTGATCATATTACTCCAGTGCTAGCTTCCCTACACTGGCTTCCTGTTAAGGCAAGGGCTGATTTCAAGGTTTTACTGTTAACCTATAAAGCGTTACATGGGCTTGCTCCTACCTATCTTTCCGAGTTGGTCCTGCCGTACATACCAATACGTACGCTACGGTCACAAGACGCAGGCCTCCTAATTGTCCCTAGAATTTCTAAGCAAACAGCGGGAGGCAGGGCTTTCTCCTATAGATCTCCATTTTTATGGAACAGTCTGCCTACCCATGTGAGAGACGCAAACTCGGTCTCAACCTTTAAGTCTTTACTGAAGACTTATCTCTTCAGTAGGTCATATGATTGAGTGTAGTCTGGCCCAGGAGTGTGAAGGTGAACGGAAAGGCTGGAGCAACGAACAGCCCTTGCTGTCTCTGCCGGGCCGGTTCCCCTCTCCACTGGGGTTCTCTGCCTCTAACCCTGTTGCAGGGGCTGAGTCACTGGCTTGCTGGTGCTCTTTCATGCCGTCCCTGGGAGGGGTGCGTCACTTGAGTGGGTTGAGTTACTGACGTGATCTTCCTGTCTGGGTTGGCGCCCCCCCCCTTGGTTTGTGCTGTGGTGGAGACCTCTGTGGGCTATACTCGGCCTTGTCTCAGGATTGTAAGTTGGTGGTTGGGGATATCCCTCTAGTGGTGCGGGGGCTGTGCTTTGGCGGAGTTGGTAGGGTTATATCCTTCCTGTTTGGCCCTGTCCGGGGGTTTCTTCGGATGGGGCCACAGTGTCTCCGGACCGCTCCTGTCTCAGCCTCCAGTATTTATGCTGCAGTAGTTTATGTGTCGGGGGGCTGGGGTTAGTTGGTTATACCTGGAGTACTTCTCCTGTCTTATCCAGTGTCCTGTGTGAATTTAAGTATGCTCTCTCTAATTCTCTCGTTCTCTCTTTCTCTCTGAGAACCTGAGCCCTAGGACCATACGTCAGGACTACCGGGCATGATGACACCTTGCTGTCCCCAGTCCGCCTGGCCCTGCTGCTATTCCAGTTTCAACTGTTCTGCCTGCGGCTACGAAACCCCTACCTGTCCCAGACCTGCTGTTTTCAACTCTTTAATGATCGGCTATGAAAAGCCAACTGAGAGACCTGAGCCCTAGGACCATACGTCGGGACTACCGGCCGTGGTGACTCCTTGCTGTCCCCAGTCCGCCTGGCCTTGCTGCTATTCCAGTTTCAACTGTTCTGCCTGCGGTTATGGAACCCCTACCTGTCCCAGACCTGCTGTTTTCAACTCTTAATGATCGGCTATGAAAAGCCAACTGAGATTTATTCCTGATTATTATTTGACCATGCTTGTCACTTATGAACATTTTTGAACATCTTGGCATGGTTCTGTTATAATCTCCACCCGGCACAGCCAGAAGAGGACTGGCCACCCCTCATAGCCTGGTTCCTCTCTAGGTTTCTTCCTAGGTTTTCGCCTTTCTAGGGAGTTTTTCCTAGCCACCGTGCTTCTACACCTGCATTACTAGCTGTTTGGGGTTTTAGGCTGGGTTTCTGTACAGCACTTCGAGATATTAGCTGATGTAAGAAGGGCTATATAAAATAAAATTGATTGATTGATTGAACATATCTAGAATCCAGGTAGTATGATATCCAGTATCCAGATAGGATGATATCTAGGATCCAGATAGGATGATATCTAGGATCCAGATAGGATGATATCTAGGATCCAGATAGGATGATATCTAGGATCCAGATAGGATGATATCTAGGATCCAGATAGGATGATATCTAGGATCCAGGTAGGATGATGTCTAGGATCCAGATAGGATGATATTTACGATCCAGATAGGATGATATCTAGGATCCAGATAGGATGATATCTAGAATCCAGATAGGTTGATATCTAGGATCCAGATAGGCTGATATCTAGGATCCAGGTAGGATGATATCTAGGATCCAGATAGGATGATATCCAGGATCCAGATTGGATGATATCTAGGATCCAGAAAGGATGATATCTAGGATCCAGATAGGATGTCTAGGATCCAGATAGGATGATATCTAGGATCCAGATAGGTTGATATCTTGGATCCAGATAGGATGATATCAGGTAAGATTATTTCTAGTTTCCAGGTAGGATGATATCTGGGATCCAGATAGGTTGATATCTAGGATCCAGATAGGATGATATCTAGGATCGAGTTAATGATATCTAGGATCCAGATAGGATGATATCTAGGATCCAGATAGGATGATATCTAGGATCCAGGTAGGATGATGTCTAAGATCCAGATAGGATGATATCTATGATCCAGATAGGATGATATCTAGGATCCAGATAGGATGATATCCAAGCTCAAGATAGGATGATATCTAGAATCCAGATAGGTTGATATCTAGGATCCAGATAGGCTGATATCTAGGATCCAGGTAGGATGATATCTAGGATCCAGAAAGGATGATATCTAGGATCCAGATAGGATGTTTAGGATCCAGATAGGATGATATCTAGGCTCCAGATGGAATGGTATCTAGGATCCAGATAGGATGATGTCTAGAATCCAGATAGGGAAATATCTAGGATCCAGGTACGATGATATCTAGGATCCAGGTAGGATGATGTCTAGGATCCAGATAGGATGATATCTACGATCTAGATAGGATGATATCTAGGATCCAGATAGGATGATATCCAGGCTCCAGTTAGGATGATATCTAGAATCGAGATTGGATGATATCTAGTCTCCAGATATGATTATATCTAGGCTCCAGATATGCTGATATCTAGGATCCAGATAGGATGATATCTAGGATCCAGATAGGATGATATCTAGGATCCAGGTAATTTGATGTCTAGTATCCAGGTAGGATGATATCTAGGATCCAGATAGGTTGATATCTTGGATCCAGATAGGATGATATCTAGGATACGGGTAAGTTGATATCTAGTATCCAGGTAGGATGATGTCTAGGATCCAGATAGGATGATATCTACGATCTAGATAGGATGATATCTAGGATCCAGATAGGATGATATCAATGCTCCAGTTAGGATGGTATCTAGAATCCAGATTGGATGATATCTAGTCTCCAGATATGATGATATCTAGGCTCCAGATAGGCTGATATCTAGGATCCAGATAGGATGATATCTAGGATCCAGATAGGATGATATCTAGGATCCAGGTAAGTTGATGTCTAGTATCCAGGTAGGATGATATCTAGGATCCAGACAGGTTGATATCTTGGATCCAGATAGGATGATATCTAGGATACAGGTAAGTTGATATCTAGTATCCAGGTAGGATTATATCTAGGATCCAGGTAGGATGATGTCTAGGATCCAGATAGGATGATATCTACGATCCAGATAGGATGATATCTAGGATCCAGATAGGATGATATCCAGGCTCCAGATAGGATGATATCTAGAATCCAGATAGGTTGATATCTAGGATCCAGATAGGCTGCTATCTAGGATCCAGGTAAGATTATATCTAGTATCCAGGTAGGATGATATCTGGGATCCAGATAGGAAGATATCTAGGATCCAGGTAGGATGATATCTAGAATCCAGATAGGTTTATATCTAGGATCCAGGTAGGATGATATCTAGGATCCAGGTAGGATGATGTCTAGGATCCATATAGGATGATGTCTAGGATCTAGATAGGATGATGTCTAGAATCCAGATAGTACGATATCTAGGATCCAGGTACGATGATATCTAGTATCCAGGTACGATGATATCTAGGATCAAGATAGGTTAATATCTTGGATCCAGATAGGATGATATCTAGGATCCATGTAAGTTGATGTATAGTATCCCGGTAGGATGATATCTAGGATCCAGATAGGTTGATATCTAGTTTCCAGGTAGGATGATATCTGGGATCCAGAAAGGTTGATATCTTGGATCCAGATAGGATGATATCTAGGATCCATGTAAGTTGATGTATAGTATCCTGGTAGGATGATATCTAGGATCCAGACAGGTTGATATCTAGTTTCCAGGTAGGATGATATCTGGGATCCAGATAGGTTGATATCTAGGATCCAGATAGGATGATATCTAGGATCCAGGTAAGATTATATCTAGTATCCAGGTAGGATGATATCTGGGATCCAGATAGGAAGATATCTAGAATCCAGGTAGTATGATATCTAGTATCAAGATAGGATGATATCTAGGATCCAGGTAGGATGATGTCTAGGATCCAGATAGGATGATATCTACGATCCAGATAGGATGATATTTAGGATCCAGATAGGATGATATCTAGAATCCAGATAGGTTGATATCTAGGATCCAGATAGGCTGATATCTAGGATCCAGGTAGGATGATATCTAGGATCCAGATAGGATGATATCCAGGATCCAGATTGGATGATATCTAGAATCCAGAAAGGATGATATCTAGGATCCAGATAGGATGTCTAGGATCCAGATAGGATGATATCTAGGATCCAGATAGATTGATATCTTGGATACAGATTGGATGATATCAGGTAAGATTATTTCTAGCTTCCAGGTAGGATGATATCTGGGATCCAGATAGGTTGATATCTAGGATCCAGATAGGATGATATCTAGGATCCAGATAGGATGATATCTAGGATCCAGGTAGGATGATGTCTAAGATCCAGATAGGATGATATCTACGATCCAGATAGGATGATATCTAGGATCCAGATAGGATGATATCCAGGCTCCAGATAGGATGATATCTAGAATCCAGATAGGTTGATATCTAGGATCCAGATAGGCTGATATCTAGGATCCAGGTAGGATGATATCTGGGATCCAGAAAGGATGATATCTAGGATCCATATAGGATGTCTAGGATCCAGATAGGATGATATCTAGGATCCAGATAGGATGTCTAGGATCCAGATAGGATGATATCTAGGATCCAGGTAAGATTATATCTAGTATCCAGGTAGGATGATATCTGGGATCCAGATAGGAAGATATCTAGGATCCAGGTAGGATGATATCTAGAATCCAGATATGTTTATATCTAGGATCCAGGTAGGATGATATCTAGGATCCAGGTAGGATGATGTCTAGGATCCATATAGGATGATATCTAGGATCCAGATAGGACGATATCTAGGATCCAGGTACGATGATATCTAGTATCCAGGTACGATGATATCTAGGATCCAGATAGGTTGATATCTTGGATCCAGATAGGATGATATCTAGGATCCAGGTAAGTTGATGTATAGTATCCCGGTAGGATGATATCTAGGATCCAGATAGGTTGATATCTAGTTTCCAGGTAGGATTATATCTGGGATCCAGATAGGTTGATATCTAGGATCCAGATAGGATGATATCTAGGATCCAGGTAAGATTATATCTAGTATCCAGGTAGGATGATATCTGGGATCCAGATAGGAAGATATCTAGAATCCAGGTAGTATGATATCTAGGATACAGATAGGATGATGTCTAGGATCCAGATAGGATGATATCTAGGCTCCAGATATGATGGTATCTAGGATCCAGATAGGATGATGTCTAGAATCCAGATAGGGCAATATCTAGGATCCAGGTACGATGATATCTAGGATCCAGGTAGGATGATGTCTAGGATCCAGATAGGATGATATCTACG
>NW_028166926.1:0-37500 GCF_964263955.1 Coregonus lavaretus
TAGGGGATGGGCCAAATGACAAACAGAGAACATAAACACACACACACACAGAACACACACACACAGAACACACACACACACACACAGAACACACACACACACACACAGAACATAAACACACACACACACAGAACACACACACACACACAGAACATAAACACACACACACAGAACACACACATATACAGAACATAAACACACACATATCCAGAACATAAATAGTCACATATGGCAACACAGATGTAAACAGGCCTCTGTTTGTCTGTCTACCATCCTATCCTCCCCCTCTACCCAGACCCACTAACACCAGACCCAGCTACCATCCTATCCTCCCCCTCTACCCAGA
This sequence comes from Coregonus lavaretus, assembly GCF_964263955.1. Taxonomy (NCBI): domain Eukaryota; kingdom Metazoa; phylum Chordata; class Actinopteri; order Salmoniformes; family Salmonidae; genus Coregonus; species Coregonus lavaretus. Next base: position 347 of record NW_028166926.1, read on the forward strand.
CCCACTAACACCAGACCCAGCTACCATCCTATCCTCCCCCTCTACCCAGACCCACTAACACCAGACCCAGCTACCATCCTATCCTCCCCCTCTACCCAGACCCACTAACACCAGACCCAGCTACCATCCTATCCTCCCCCTCTACCCAGACCCACTAACACCAGACCCAGCTACCATCCTATCCTCCCCCTCTACCCAGACCCACTAACACCAGACCCAGCTACCATCCTATCCTCCCCCTCTACCCAGACCCACTAACACCAGACCCAGCTACCATCCTATCCTCCCCCTCTACCCAGACCCACTAACACCAGACCCAGCTACCATCCTATCCTCCCCCTCTACCCAGACCCACTACCACTAACACCAGACCCAGCTACCATCCTATCCTCCACCTCTACCCAGACCCACTAACACCAGACCCAGCTACCATCCTATCCTCCCCCTCTACCCAGACCCACTAACACCAGACCCAGCTACCATCCTATCCTCCCCCTCTACCCAGACCCACTAACACCAGACCCAGCTACCATCCTATCCTCCCCCTCTACCCAGACCCACTAACACCAGACCCAGCTACCATCCTATCCTCCCCCTCTACCCAGACCCACTAACACCAGACCCAGCTACCATCCTATCCTCCACCTCTACCCAGACCCACTAACACCAGACCCAGCTACCATCCTATCCTCCCTCTCTACCCAGACCCACTAACACCAGACCCAGCTACCATCCTATCCTCCCCCTCTACCCAGACCCACTAACACCAGACCCAGCTACCATCCTATCCTCCCCCTCTACCCAGACCCACTAACACCAGACCCAGCTACCATCCTATCCTCCCCCTCTACCCAGACCCACTAACACCAGACCCAGCTACCATCCTATCCTCCCCCTCTACCCAGACCCACTAACACCAGACCCAGCTACCATCCTATCCTCCACCTCTACCCAGGCCTACTAACACCAGACCCAGCTACCATCCTATCCTCCCCCTCTACCCAGACCCACTAACACCAGACCCAGCTACCATCCTATCCTCCACCTCTACCCAGACCCACTAACACCAGACCCAGCTACCATCCTATCCTCCACCTCTACCCAGGCCTACTAACACCAGACCCAGCTACAGGGAAACACAAGCTGGCCACTCCATGGCTGTTTCACTATCACCGGGGGAACTGAACCGGAGCAGTCCCACAGACCAGCAGTCTGGTGGAAGACACCCCTTGGCCTAGGCACAGATCTAGTATAAGCTTTAACCTTGCCTGATCCTTCCATACACATTAAAACCACTAGATGGTGATAGTGCTGACGTCATCCACGTATTCCTATGGAAAACTCCAGATGGCGCATGAAGCCGGAAGTATTTGAATTTGAAGCGTGCCATATTGCTGAATGGCACCAAAAAAATCGCTAAGGGTCAAAGCTGAAGGCTGGAGTGCTCTGGCCACCTCTTCTGAAGTCACAACCAGTCAGTCACACACACACACACACACACACACACACGGCCACGCACACACATGCAAACACACACACACTTAACTGACCGTCTGTTCTCTCCCCCCTCAGGCCACCAAACACACACCTGGACTGGACCCTGCCTCCAGGCAACCATTACACACACATACACAAATACACACACAAGCAAACACAGAGAAAATACAATCAAATCAAAATCAAATCAAATGTATTTATAAAGCCCTTTTTACATCAGCAGATGTCACAAAGTGCTTATACAGAAACTCTGCCTAAAACCCCAAAGAGCAAGCAATGCAGATGTAGAAGCTCAGTGGTCGTTATAGACCTGACCATTGAACCTACTGAGCGTCTCTCCTCCAACATGTTCACACTCTGTTAGAGTCCATCAGAATTGAGAGAGCGAGATAGAGAGAGAGAGTGATAGATAGAAGAGAGAGAGACAGAAGAGAGAGAGAGAGAGAGAGAGAGAGAGAGAGAGAGAGAGAGAGAGAGAGACAGAAGAGAGAGAGATAGAAGAGAGAGACAGAAGAAAGAGAGAGAGAGAGAGAGAGAGAGATAGACAGAAGAGAGAGAGAGAGAGAGAGAGAGAGAGAGAGAGAGAGAGAGAGAGAGAGAGAGAGAGAGAGAGAGAGAGAGAGAGAGAGAGAGAGAGAGAGAGGAGAGATAGACAGGGAAACACAAGCTTTTTCTTGTAGGGTGAATTGACCAGAACCACTGAAGCAAGAAAGATCCAAGTGTTTTCCAATTTTGTCCTTATAGGCTAACTCATGAGATGCAACAAAAGAGACCAACCAAAGGTTTCCTGATCCTGGTGGTGTGACTGTCATGTACATGTGTCAGTGTTCCCGTGGCGATGTGAGCAGCAGGCCTCAGCATATGGCTAAGACAGTGGCCCAAATGGCACTACATCCCAAAAATAGTGCACTAAATATGGAATAGGGTTCCATTTGGGATGCAATCCTAAAATTCAAATCAGTGGATCTGCAAAGAACAGAAACAGATTTTAAAGCAGGTTGGAGGAAAACAAAAGTAAGACGTAGCCAAGGTAAACCACATACAAAATGTCAGGGTGATGTCAGCTCTAGATAAAGCTCAGGGCTAGAATTAAACTTGCACATGGGTTGTATTGAACTCATAAGATATGAAAAGGTTAAAAGCGATCATAGATCTATGTTAATAATGTCAAAAAACAACAAAGGAGACCTGTGTATGTCAAAGCATGAATGTCAAGATGAATATTGATACCTCTCCAAACAATTACAAATAACTCTGATATACAGTCTTTTGTATTTAATACAGTGTCTTCAGAAAGTTTCAAACCCCTTGACTTGACACCCCATAATGTCAAAATGGAAATGTGTTTTTCAAATTAATAAACATTTAAAAGCTGAAATGTCTTGAGTCAATAAGTTTCAAGTTTTAATGTCACGTGCACAACTACAGTGAAATGCCTTTCTTGCAAGCTCTAAACCCAACAATGCAGTAATCAATACCAATGTAATACTAAAAATAACAAAAGGTACAACAAAAACACACGAGATATAAAAATATAAAAAATAAGAAGAACATGATAAAGTATGTAAGCGTACTATATACATACTATATACATAGTCAGTTCCAGTACCATATTTACAATGTGCAGGGAAACTGTATCAATAGAGCTAGATATGTATAGGGGTAAGTTGACTAGGCATCAGGATGTATGATAAACAGAGTAGCAGAAATAGGGCCCTGTGAGTATTTATAGAGACAGTGCAAAAATCTAAAATAAAATAGAGGCTGTTCAGGTGTCAGACTTGATGCACCGGTACCGCTTGCTGTGCGGAAGCAGAGAGAACAGTCTATGGCTTGGGTGGATGGAGTCTTTAACGATTTTCTGGGCCTTCCTTCCACACCGCCTGATATAGAGGTCCTGGATGGCAGGGAGCCCAGCCACAGTGATGTACTGGGCTGTCCGCGCCACCCTCTGTTGCACCATGTGACCGAGGGCGGTGCTGTTGCCATACCAAGTGGTGATGCAGCCAGTCAAGATGCTCTCAATGGTGCAGCTGTAGCTTTTTGAGGATCTGAGGGCCCATGCCAAACCTTTTCAACCTCCTGAGGATGAATAGGCGCTGTCGCGCCTTCTCCACGACTGTATGCGTTTGTGTGGACCATTTAAAGTCCTTAGTGATTTGGACACCGAGGAACTTGAAGCTCTCAACCCGCTCCACTACAGCCCTGTTGATGTGGATGGGGGCGTGCTAGCCTCCCCGTTTCCTGTAGTTCTCGACCCGCTCCACTACAGCCCTGTTGATGTGGATGGGGGCGTGCTAGCCTCCCCATTTCCTGTAGTCCACGATCAGCTCCTTGGTCTTACTGACGTCGAGGGAGAGGTTGTTGCTCCGGCACCACACTGCTAAGTCTCTGACCTCCTCCCTATAGGCTGTCTCATCGTTGCCGGTGATCAGGCCTACCACGGTCGTGTCGTCAGCAAACTTGATGTAGTCAACCCCTTTGTTATGGCAAGCCTAAATAAGTACAGGAGTACAAATGTCCTTAACAAGTCAAATAATACGCTGGATGGCTAACATGATTTTTGAATGACTACACCATCTCTGTATCACACACATACAATTATCTGTAAGGTCCCTCAGTCGAGAAGTGAATTTCAAGCACAGATTTCAAACACAAAGACCAGGGAGGTTTTCCAATGCCTCTCAAAGAAGGACATCGGTTGGTAGATGGGTCCAAAAAAAAATCTGACACTTTGAGCATGCTGAAGTTATTAAATTAGGCTTTGGATGGTGTATCAATACACCCAGTCACTACAAAGATACAGGCGTCCTTCACCATGAGGCCAATGATTATTTTAAAACAGTTGCAGAGTTTAATGGCTCAACAACATTGAAGTTACTCCACAATACTAACATAAATGATAGAGTGAAAAGAAGGAAGCTTGTACAGAATAAAAATGTTCCAAAACATGCACTATAGGCACAATAAGGCACTAAAGTAATACTGCCAAAATGTGGCTAAGAAATTAACTTTTTGTCCTGAATACAAAGTGTTATGTTTGTGGCAAATCCAGCACAACACATCACTCAGTACCACTCTCCATATTTTCAAGCATGGTGGTGGCTGCATCATTTATGGGTATGCTTGTAATCATTAAGGGCTGGGGAGATTTTCAGGATAAAAAATAAATGGAATAGAGCTAAGCAGAAGCAAAATCCTAGAGGAAAAACTGGTTCAGTCTGCTTTCCAACAGACACTGGGAGACAAATTCACCTTTCAGCAGGACAATGACCTAAAACACACTGCTTCCTAAGACGACAATCAATGTTCCTGAGTGGCCTAGTTACAGTGTTGACATAGCCCTTTCCTGCAGTCAATGACCAAAAGCTTTGGCCCCATGGGTGGAATGTTATTAATATGTTTAATAATTTCGTCATTAAACAAGTTTTTTTTACGACGAAAATCCGGTGTTTCTATGTCAAACAGTTTTGTTCAGTCTTCTGTGATGTATTTAAAGTGTAATATTGGGATGCAAACTCAAAATGGAATACTCTATATCTGACATGGTACAGGTGTCTTCCTTTGTTAATGCCCATAACCACGTGTGTGAGGTGTATACTTTTGTTTCAAAGTAGATTTGTTTAAGACTACCAAGAATCACTCTGTGTGACCCTGATTTAGCCCACTGCAGTAATTGAAAATCGATGGCAAGACTTGAAAATAGCTGTCTTGAATACTTATTGACTCAAGACATTTCAACTTTTTATTTTTTATGAATTTGTAAACATTTCTAAAAACATAATTCCACTTTGACATTATGGGGTATTGTGTGTAGGCCAGTGACAAATAATCCATTTTAAATTCAGGCTGTAATACAACAAAATGTGGAAAAAGTCAAAGGTGTTAATACTTTCTGAAGGCACTGTAAGAACCCAGCTTATTATTATCATTGTCAAAGACTCCTGCCACCCTAGTCATAGACTGTTCTCTCTGCTACCGCGCGCCAAGCGGTACCGGAGCGCAAAGTCTAGGTCCAAGAGGCTTCTAAACAGCTTCTACCCCCAAGCCATAAGACTCCTGAACATCTAATCAAAGGGCTACCCAGACTATTTGCATTGCCCCCCCTCCCTCCTCCTCTTTTACGCTGCTGCTACTCTCTGTTTATTATCTATGCATAGTCACTTTAATAACTCTACCTACATGTACATATTACCTCAATTACCTTGACTAACCGGTGCCCCAGCACATTGACTCGGTACCAGTACTCCCTGTATATAGCCTCGCTAATGTTATTTTTACTGCTACTCTTTAATTATTTGTTACTTTTATTTAGTATTATTTTATATTGAATTATTTTTGTTATTTTTTTTGTTATTCTTTCTTAAAACTGCATTGTTGGTTAAGGGCTTGTAAGCAAGTGTCACGGTTTCGGCCGAGGCTGCTCCTCCTCCTGGTTCGGGCAGGCTTCGGCGTTCGCCGTCCCCGGAGTACTAGCTGCCACCGCTCTATGTTTCTGTGTTTGATTGCTTTTGTCTGTCTGTCACACCTGTGTCTGTTTGGGAGTTGATTACGTGTCTTATAAGTTCCGTGTTGTGATCTAGGGTATTTGTGTGTTGTTATTCTGTTGCCACTGTGTCTATGATACGTGTTTGTTTTCCGTGTCATTTTTTCATGTTTAGTGTTTTACGCGTGTGCGTAATTTTCCCTCGCCACTTCGTGTTTTCGAGGTCGGGGTTTTGTTCTCGTGTTATTGAGACTATTAAAAGTCTTGTTGGACTAAACCTCTGTTTCCTGCGCTTGACTCCTCCACCACATCCACGACGGAATAGTGACAGAACAACACACCATCATGGAGTCAGCAGGAACAGCGGCGGCACCCGAATCCCTGCTGGACCGGATCAACTTCCAGGACGCCATGATCCGGCAACTCGGGACCGCCATGGACGAGGTGTCCAACACTCTGCGCCGATTGGTGAACCCTGAGGTGGCCAAGGACCCTTACAACATCGCATCACCAACGGCCAGTCCTCCTCTCTCAGCACCGGAACCCAGTGGCATTCGGCTCTCACTCCCGAGGGCATATGACGGTTCTGCAGCCGGGTGTCAGGGATTCCTCCTGCAGGTAGAACTTTACCTTGCCACCATACACCCGGCGCCCTCGGGATACGAGAGCGTCTCCGCCCTCATCTCCTGTCTCTCCGGCAAGGCGTTGGAGTGGGCCAACGCCGAATGGAGGGGAATAGACGCCGCAACCATCACCTACGCGGAGTTCTCCCGCCGCTTCAGGGCTGTCTTCGATCATCCCCCTGAGGGGAAAGCGGCGGGAGAGCGTCTATTCCACCTCCGACAGGGGAAGAGGAGCGCGCAGGAGTTCGCACTGGAGTTCCGGACACTAGCGGCGGATGCGGGGTGGAATGAGAGGGCCCTCATTGACCAGTACCGGTGTAGTCTACGAGAGGACGTTCGTCGGGAGCTGGCCTGCAGGGACACCAACCTGTCGTTTGACCAGTTGGTGGACATTTCCATCCGTCTGGATACCCTGCTGGCTACCCGCGGACGTCCCGAGTGGGGGTCGTCCAGTCCACCCTCCAGCACCCCCGAGCCGATTCCCATGGAGCTAGGGGGTGCTGGCGCTAGAGAGAGGAGGAGAGGGAACCCGAGGGGGGCCATCCCCTGCACCACCTGCGGTCGTGGAGGACACACTGCGGCCAGGTGCTGGGGAGGGTCTCCTGGGAGAGGTGACAGCAGGCCACGCACTGGGGAGTCATTTCAGGTGAGTAGGCGCCCCACTCACCCAGAGCTCTCTGTTGGTCACATGAGTATTCCTGTGAGGTTTCCACAGGTGGCACCTCATTCCCAGCATAAGGCGCTAGTAGATTCAGGCGCAGCTGGGAACTTTATTGATCAGGCATTTTGTAGTAGGTTAGGGATTCCCCTTCGGCCGGTAGACGATCCATTTCCTGTCCACGCATTAGACAGCCGGCCATTGGGGTCGGGCCTGATCAGGGAGGTCACAGCACCACGGACGATGACGACGCAGGGGGGTCATGAGGAGATCATTCAGTTTTATCTGATTGACTCTCCTGCGTACCCCGTGGTGTTGGGCCTTCCCTGGTTAAGCACCCATGATCCTACCATAGCGTGGCAACAGAGGGCTCTTATGGAGTGGTCTGCTCAGTGTGTAGGGAGATGTCTAGGTGTTTCCGTAGGGGCGACCTCGGTTACGAGTCCGAACCAAGTGCCCGCACTGCGCATTCCCCCCGAGTATGAGGATTTAGCACTCGTGTTTAGCAAATCGAGGGCAACACGGCTACCTCCTCATAGACAGGGGGACTGTGCGATAAATCTCCAAACAGGAGCGGCTCTTCCACGGAGTCATGTGTATCCCCTGTCTCAAGAGGAGACAGCGGCTATGGAGACATACATAGCCGAGTCCTTGGCACAGGGATACATACGGTCCTCTACTTCCCCAGTCTCCTCGAGTTTCTTCTTTGTGAAGAAGAAGGACGGGGGATTGCGCCCGTGTATTGATTATCGTAGTCTCAATCAGATCACAGTTAAATACAGCTACCCACTTCCACTGATTGCGACGATGACGGAATCATTACGCGGAGCGCGGTTCTTCACAAAGTTGGATCTCAGGAGCGCGTACAATCTGGTGCGCATTAGGGAGGGGGATGAATGGAAGACAGCATTTAGCACCACCTCGGGTCATTACGAGTATCTCGTCATGCCATACGGGTTAATGAATGCTCCGTCAGTCTTCCAATCCTTTGTTGACGAGATTTTCCGGGACATGCATGGGCAGGGGGTAGTAGTTTACATCGACGACATCCTAGTGTACTCTGCTACTCGAGCCGAGCATGTAGCCCAGGTGCGCCGAGTGTTGAGAAGACTGTTGGAGCATGACTTGTATGTCAAGGCAGAGAAATGCCTGTTCTTCCAGGAGTCCGTCTCCTTTTTGGGTTATCGGTTGTCCGCGTCTGGTGTGGAGATAGAGGTAGACCGGGTATCGGCCGTGCGTAATTGGCAAACTCCAACCACTGTAAAAGAGGTGCAGCAGTTCTTGGGTTTTGCTAATTACTACCTGAGGTTTATTCGGGGTTTTGGACAGGTTGCAGCTCCCATTACGTCCCTGCTAAAGGGGGGTCCGGTTCGTTTGCAGTGGTCGGCTGAGGCGGACAGGGCATTTGTCAAACTTAAGAACCTGTTCACCTCGGCTCCGGTGCTGGCGCATCCGGATCCCTCTTTACCATTCCAGGTTGAGGTAGACGCGTCCGAGACCGGTATTGGGGCAGTCCTGTCACAACGGTCCGGCGCGCCACCTAAACTCCGCCCGGGTGCTTTCTACTCGAAGAAGCTCAGCTCGGCGGAGCGCAACTATGATGTTGGGGACAGGGAGCTGTTAGCCGTAGTCCAAGCCCTAAAGGTGTGGAGGCATTGGCTTGAGGGGGCTCAACACCCTTTCCTCATTCTGACTGATCACCGTAACCTGGAGTACATCCGGGCAGCTAGGAGATTGAACCCTCGTCAGGCTAGGTGGAATATGTTCCTAACCCGGTTTGTTTTTAAGATCACATACATCCCAGGGTCCCAGAATGGTAAGGCAGACGCCCTGTCCCGGCGGTATGACACGGAGGAGAGGTCCAACGAGCCTACTTCCATATTGCCGGAATCTTGTTTGGTGGCTCCGGTAGTATGGGACGTCGATACGGAAATCGAGCGGGCACTGCGTACCGACCCTACTCCCCCCGAGTGTCCTGTGGGGCGGACGTACGTTCCGCTCGAGGTCCGTGATCGTCTTATTTATTGGGCTCATACATCACCCTCCTCTGGACATCCAGGTATTGGCCGGACCGTGCACTGTCTTAGCATGAAATACTGGTGGCCAACGTTAGCTAGGGATGTGAGGGTTTATGTCTCCTCCTGCTCGGTGTGTGCCCAGTGTAAGGCGCCTAGACATTTGCCCAGGGGTAAGCTACATCCCCTGCCCGTTCCACAACGACCATGGTCCCACCTATCGGTGGATTTCGTAACTGACCTACCCCCCTCCCAGGGGAATACCACCATATTGGTCGTTGTGGATCGGTTTTCCAAGGCCTGTCGTCTCCTTCCCATGCCGGGTCTCCCTACTGCCCTACAAACCGCTGAGGCCCTATTTACCCATGTGTTCCGGCACTATGGGGTCCCCGAGGATATTGTGTCTGACCGAGGTCCCCAGTTCACTTCCAGAGTTTGGGGAGCGTTCATGGAACGGTTGGGGGTCTCGGTAAGCCTTACCTCGGGGTACCACCCAGAGAGTAATGGGCAGGTGGAACGTGTCAACCAGGATGTGGGTAGGTTTTTGAGGTCCTATTGCCGGGACCGGCCGGAGGAGTGGTCGAGGTTCCTGGGCAGAGATGGCCCAGAACTCTCTCCGCCACTCCTCCACCAACTTAACACCTTTCCAGTGTGTTTTAGGTTATCAGCCGGTCCTGGCACCGTGGCACGAGAGCCAGATCGAGGCCCCTGCGGTGGACGAGTGGATTCGGCGCTCGGAAGAGACGTGGGACGCTGCCCATGTCAATCTGCAGCGTGCCATCCGTCAACAAAAGGCGAGCGCCGATCGCCACCGCAGTGAGGGACCGGTGTACGCACCGGGAGATCGAGTCTGGCTCTCGACTCGAAACCTGCCCCTCCGCCTGCCCTGCCGGAAGCTGGGTCGGCGGTTTGTGGGGCCCTTCAAAGTCCTGAGAAGATTGAACGAGGTGTGTTACAGGTTACAACTGCCAATTGAGTATAAAAATATTAACCCCTCGTTCCATGTGTCTCTTCTCAGGCCGGTGGTAGCTGGCCCACTCCAAGAAGATGAGATAGGAGAGACCCCTCCGCCCCCTTTGGACATCGAGGGGGTCCCGGCGTACAGGGTCCGGACCATCTTGGACTCGAGGCGCCGGAGGAGTGGTCTCCAGTATCTCGTGGAGTGGGAGGGGTACGGTCCGGAGGAACGGTGCTGGGTGCCCAGGAGGGACATACTCGATCCATCCCTCCTGACTGAGTTTCACCATGGGCATCCCACGCGCCCGGGTCCGCGTCCTCCTGGCCGTCCCCGAGACCGGGGTCGGCGCGCGGCTGTCAAGGGGGGGGTACTGTCACGGTTTCGGCCGAGGCTGCTCCTCCTCCTGGTTCGGGCAGGCTTCGGCGTTCGCCGTCCCCGGAGTACTAGCTGCCACCGCTCTATGTTTCTGTGTTTGATTGCTTTTGTCTGTCTGTCACACCTGTGTCTGTTTGGGAGTTGATTACGTGTCTTATAAGTTCCGTGTTGTGATCTAGGGTATTTGTGTGTTGTTATTCTGTTGCCACTGTGTCTATGATACGTGTTTGTTTTCCGTGTCATTTTTTCATGTTTAGTGTTTTACGCGTGTGCGTAATTTTCCCTCGCCACTTCGTGTTTTCGAGGTCGGGGTTTTGTTCTCGTGTTATTGAGACTATTAAAAGTCTTGTTGGACTAAACCTCTGTTTCCTGCGCTTGACTCCTCCACCACATCCACGACGGAATAGTGACAGTAAGCATTTCACTGTAAGGTCTACACCTGTTGTATTTGGCGCATGTGACAAATAAAATTTGATTTGATTATTATTATTATTATCATTATTATCGTCATTATTATCATTATCATATTATTATTATCATGATTATTATTATTATTATTATTATTATCATTGTTATTATCATTGTTGTTATTATTATCATCATTATTATTTTATTTTTATTATTATTATCATTATTATTGTTATCATTACTATTATTATCGCCATTATTGTTGTTGTTATCATTGTCCTTATCATTATTATTATCGTTATCGTCATTATCATTGTTATTATCACTTTTATTATTGCCATCATCATTAGCATGCTTATTATTACTATCATTATTATTATCATCATTATCATTATTGTTATTATTATCATTGTTATCATCATTATTATTATCATTATCATTATTTTATTATTATCATTTTTATCATCACTATTGTTATTATCATTATTATTATTATCATTATTATATCATCATTTACATTATTATTATCGTTATCATTGTTATTATCATTATCATGATTATTATTATTATTATTATCATCATTATCATTATTATTATTATCATTATTACTATCCCTCTCTTCCCCCCTCTCCTCTCCTTTCTCCCTCCCACCAACCCCCTCTTTCCCCTGTCCACTCTCAGCATCTCTGTATCACTGCCTCACCAGATTATGCTTCCTCTCCTCCCTGGTCAGTCAGACAGTGTATTTATAGAAGTCAACTCATCCCTTCAGATCCACATCTAGCTACCTGTTAGCTCTGATCTCAGAACTATCCAGCTCTCTCTTTCTGTCTCCCCCCTCTCTTTCTGTCTCCCCCTCTCTCTCTTTCTGTCTCTCTCTTTCCTCTCTCTCTCTCTGTGCCCCCTCTCTCTCTCTCTGTCCCCCTCTCCTTGTCTCTATTTCCTCTCTCTCTCTCTCTCTCTCTCTCTCTCTCTCTCTCTCTCTCTCTCTCTCTCTCTCTCTGTCCCCCCTCTCTCTCTCTCTTTATGTCTCTCTCTTTCCTCTCTCTCTCTGTCCCCCCCTCTCTCTGTCCCCCCCCCTCTCTCTCTGTGTCCCCCTCTCTTTGTCTCTCTTTCCCTCCCTTCCTCCCACTCTCTCTCAAGTCAGATGGGAACTCCCTTGAGATCTTCTACCTGCCACCACTGATCTCAGACCAGTCACTGAGACCAGCTCACTTTAATTAGTCCATCAGCTGCAGTGGGATATATCCTCTATTCCTGTAAAACAGACCTGACCTAGTGACTGACTGAGATTACATATTCAAAACAACAACAACAAAGAGATGTTGAACGTGTTATTAGTGCCTTGGTAAACCAGTTCCTCAGTATTACACATTAATTACAGATAGGTCATGTGTAAGTCAACACTATCTGTTCCACACATAAATAAAGTGAAATGTAAAGTCTCCAGGGAGAGAGCGGGAGGGAGAGAGTTTCTTGTCTATTTCATTTGCTTTGGCAATGTAAACATATGTTTCCCAATGCCGATAAAGCCTTTTGAATTTAATTGAAAGAGAGAGAGATAATGAAGAGACAGGAAGTCATTGTGTTGGTCAAGCTCCTGGTGCAGGACAGGTGTATATCACCTAGCTGATAGGAACAGATGTTCACTCTCTGTCTTTTTATCTGTCTCTCTCTTCACCTCCATTTGTTCATCTGCTACTCTGTCTGTCTTTCCTACAGAGAGAGAGAGAGAGAGAGAGAGAGAGAGAGAGAGAGAGAGAGAGAGAGAGAGAGAGAGAGAGAGAGAGAGAGAGAGAGAGAGAGAGAGAGAGAGAGAGAGAGAGAGAGAGAGAGAGAGAGAGAGAGACAGAGAGAGAGAGACAGAGAGAGAGAGAGAGACAGAGAGAGAGAGAGAGAGAGAGAGAGAGAGAGAGAGAGAGGGGGGGGGGGGGGTTGTTTCTCTCATGGTGTTCCACATGTTCTATTTGTGCAGCATCTATAGTACTGTACATGCTATCCTTAGCATCATAACAGGAACAGCTATAGTACTGTACATGCTATCCTTAGCATCATTACAGGAACAGCTATAGTACTGTACATGCTATCCTTAGCATCATAACAGGAACAGCTATAGTATTGAACATGCTATCCTTAGCATCATAACAGGAACAGCTATAGTATTGTACATGCTATCCTTAGCATCATAACAGGAACAGCTATAGTATTGTACATGCTATCCTTAGCATCATTACAGGAACAGCTATAGTATTGCACATGCTATCCTTAGCATCATAACAGGAACAGCTATAGTATTGTACATGCTATCCTTAGCATCACAACAGGTACATGCTATCCTTAGCATCAAATAGTAGCCCGGGTAATGTCCCTTTGTTAGGTGTGAGAAAGGGGTGTGAAAGGGACAGTTTATTCTGTCATATCTGGCATAACCCTGACATCACTGTGTAATAGCACAATCAGCATGACACAGGTAGCTTAGTGGTTTGAGTGTTGCGCCAGTAACCGAAAGGTCGCTAGTTCGAATCCCTGAGCAGACAATGTGAGAAATCTGTTGATGTGCCCTTGAGCAAAGCACTTAACCCTAATTGCTCCAGGGAGGCCGTTGATAATGGCTGGCCTTGACCCCACCCTCAGGGGTATAATTAGCATGTGTGAAATAGGAAAAACATAAGCACCTACCAAATTATTATGTGGAGAAACAGGCTAGCTGTACACACACCTGGTATAAACCTACATTTTCATTACAACAGCAGCCATCCAACCCATAAGTAAACTTACCAAACTCATTGCTGCAAAAGAGAAGAAAGTAATATGGGGCGGGAAGAAAGAGCTTGGCTCTCTTCAGTCCAGCAGGAATCTAATACCTTTGCCCAGACTGAGCTAATTTTTGTTAAATTAATTAATTCTGAAGTGCTAACCCCAACTTTCTGGGTTCTAGGGGAAACATAGTGTTATCACTGTGTATAAGGCCTACAATACAGCCTTATCCTTCCTCTAGAATACAGCCTTATCCTTCCTCTACAATACAGCCTTTTCCTTCCTCTACAATACAGCATTATCCTTCCTATAAAATACAGCGTTATCCTTCCTGTACAATACAGCATTATACTTCATCTCACTGTCATGCATCATTATCCTTCCTCTTGTTTTCATACAGCATTATCGTTCATGTACACTACAGCATTATCCTTTCTATCGCTGTCATATCGCATTATCCTCCCTCTTGCAGCCATGCAGCATTATCATTCATCTACAGTACAGCATTATCGATTGCCTGCATCACAGCATTATCCTTCATGTACACTACAACAATATCGTTCCTCTCACTGTCATGTGGCATTATACGTCACCTCGATGTCATGCAGCATTATCTTCCCTGTGCATAACATTATCATTTGTGTGCAATACAGCATTATCCTCCATCTCGCCGCCATGCAGCATTATCCTTCATCTCCCTGTCATGTCGCATTATCGTGTCTCTTCAATACAGCATTATCCTTCCTGTGCAATACAGCATTATCCTTCCTATACAAAACATTAGTATCCTTTCTCTCACTCTCATAAAGCATTATCCTTATCCATTAGACTCTATATCTCAGAAAGCCACTAGCAAGTTGATACATGATAACATACACACACACCACAAGCGCATATTTTGAGTTAACTTCAAGTTACAGAAGTGAGAGTTGAGAGTTGATAGGTCTCGACTTGCACCTATTGGACTCAACAAACAACTCAGGCAGTCATATGTACATGAGGCCTCTCTCTCTCTGTCACTTTCACTCTCCTCCTGGGTTAGAGAGGAGGAGGAAGTGAGTTATACAGGCTTTGATCTTCTCCATGATGTACAGCTAAACCAGGTGTCCACCAGGGATTGTCCATTAAACAAAAAATTTACAGTATGTTATATATACAATGTCAACAGTATGTCAGTGTCAATGTATAGTATGTTATATGTAGTATGTCAATAGTATGTCAGTGTCAATGTACAGTATGTTATATATAGTATGTTAATGGTATGTCAGTGTCAATGTATAGTATGTTATATATAGTATGCCAATAGTATGTCAATAGTATGTTATATATAGTATGTCAATAGTATGTCAGTGTCAATGTATAGTATGTTATATATTGTATGTCAATAGTATGTCAACAGTATGTCAATAGTATGTCAGTGTCAATGTACAGTATGTTCTATATAGTATGTCAATATTACGTCAATAGATAGACAGATAGACAGACAGGCAGACAGACAGACAGACAGACAGACAGACAGGCAGACAGACAGACAGACATACAGACAGGCAGACAGACAGACAGGCAGACAGGCAGACAGACAGGAGGGGAGATGGGAAGATGGGAAAAACAGTACCACCTCGACCCCCCATCTACACACGTTCAGACCAACAACAGTGTAGAGGTTAATGAAATATCATATAAAAGGTCAACAACTGACTAATCAATTATCAGTCGAAAGGCCAGACACACAGCATTGTGTAATTTATGACATGTACAATATTGAATTGACCCCAGGAAGAGTAGCTGCAGCACGAGCTAATAAACTAAACTAAACTAAAAAAAAGTGTATGTTCTTAAAGGTAACTTCACTGGTAATTAGCGATTTCCTGAAAAATAGACCGTGCCTACTGCCTTTACAAACTAGGTCCGCTGAAAAATACTACAGTTCGGAGAATAATAACTGATAAAAATATAATGTTATTGTCCTGTCAAACTAATCTACTTATAGAGCAACATTATTACTGAGTAGTTATAAGGCTAATTGTGGTAAGCCAACATTCAGTGACGCATGAATAACAAAGGATCGATGACAACCGTTAGCCCAGCCATGAAGCAACCTGTTGCACGCTCTGTCTGGAGGATACGACTAGCCTAGTGGATACCGGGAATAGCCTACAAATACCGCCTCAATCCTTATCGCCTCCTCTCACATTTACATCGAAGTCAATCACGGATTGCTTTGGAATAGACTATAGTCTATTATACAGGGCGTTTACAAACACTTGAGAAGGTCTAATGTTGAGGCTAGATTGAATATTCTGGAAGTGAGCCGCGCCAGGGTTATTCGACTCCAGTGCTTATTGGAGGAGCTGGGGAAAAGCCATTTCAATGGGCGGCAACATTACACTTTGGAGGTAATAGACTATACAGAAGTCATTCCCGTAGGAAAATGTGTCGTAACTAAAATAATGTGTCTATCTAATCGGAGCTGTCGTAAATCTTTCAATAGCTTTTGTGTTTACAACAATAACGTATGGCTACAATGTTGCCGAATAGGCCTACCCCTAAATGTTTTCTCCACACAGCGTAGCAACAAAGTAACAACAATGTAACAATTTGAAACTTGATGGAATAGGTTGTTGGCTACTTTGTAGACTTGCTATGTTGGACACAGCTATTTGACAGATCTTTCGTAAGACTGACAAGTCAACGGGTTAAACCTTCAGAGCAAGACAGTCAAATGAACACTCAACGGCAGTCTAGAAGAGCCCTCTCACTACCGCCAAAACACGTAATGCACTGATTCATAACCGCTTTAGTTGGCTATATGATTGCCTATACTTCTGAGGGAAGACATGAATATATTGAATGGTAGAATATAGCCTACCTACATTGTGTTAAACCCCAGTGAAACGAGACACCTCTTTTCCTCTCACGCTAAATATATTTTCCCTCCTCCATTTCTATCTCGCGCTACAGAGGAGCCCAACAACTCGAGACGACAACTAAGTTAAGCTGCGTATAATTATAGTTAATTACAACAGACATGCTATCGAAACTACCATATAACACACCACACACACACACTCAACACATGTACATGACTGCTCTTTCCTGAGACGTCCACTCACACACTCACCGTAAATAGACTGTCCACTTCTCAGCCCAGTCAGAAGTGGGCTTCAATCTAGAAAATCACTTTTTTTTAAAGCAACCTACCTTCTTCTCATAAATCCGGTTAGGCCAGTTCTGTCAATTATCCGTATCCGGCGTCAGATAGAACCGTTATCCGTTGAGGAACCGTTACAACCGATAGAAAGTGCCTCTTTTCGGAGCAGTTGATTTTATCCTCTATTGCCAGCACTACCAGTAGATCTCCGAGCCAGGGCGCTTCAGTGACGTAAGGATCGGGATGCGCGTTCACGAGAATGGCCTCCCTCCACTCCACCGCCGTACGTGCACGAGTCTTTCAACGTCAGACGCAGGCGGGAGGGCGCAATGCTCGAGGTCACTAGAGCAATGAACGGGCTTTCCTCTGTGGCAGAGAGACTGCCAGAATAGAACACGCTCTGTTCTAGACCAGTACTCATGCAGCTCTTTGATACCTTGTGTTGATAAAACAAGTTTACTGGAGAACGGAGACCAAGTAGAGACTTTTGGACAAGGTGGATAATTGTATAATATAAGGCAGTTTATTCAGAGGTAAAGATATCTGGAATCGCGTGCACGGACCCGTTCGTCAATCTCGTAGGGAGATATCTGAGAGAGCCCCTAAACATTGTGTGCTGACATTTTATACAATAAAATGAAGTAGGTTGATTCTAGTAGTTCTGATCTTCTGATTGGTCCTGATGAGTTGGGCGAGGTCCCCTCCAGGTTAGTATCACTGTTGCATTGGCTCTGAGTCGGGTTCTCTGTCTTCAGATGTTCAGCCTAAGAGAAGAGGATTTGTGTGTGTGTGTGTGTGTGTGTGTGTATGTGTGTGTGTGTATGTGTGTGTGTGTGTGTGTGTGTATGTGTGTGTATGTGTGTGTGTGTGTGTGTGTAGGTGTGTGTGTGTGGGGGGGTGTGTGTGTGTGTGTCCTCAGAGCAAGAACTCGTGAGTTGGAAGAACTGAGAGACCTATGCCGTGGGTGTTGTCCTTAGCCACCTGCTGATAAGGCTGACAAGATAGGACTCTTTTGTGCATTGTATTGAATACAAAGGCCCAACACAAAATGGGTCATGCACAAGATTTTAGTCAGACCAAGCTATAACATTATATATTTACTACGACACTTGCCAGGTATTTCAAACACGAGAGGGCGCATTTGGTAAGAACTTCCTAGCCTAATCACAGATCATGATAAGAGTGTATTGTCAAACCCTCCTTTGAAGCTCTAACGCTGTTTCAAAACTACAACAAGCATTTGAATGTAAGGCTAGCCGTTTGTAGTGTGCCAATGACATTGTGTCTCGTGGACTGTGAGAGCTAGGCACAGTATTATGTATTTTGTAAACCTACAATTTACTTTTGTGCATGTCTAAGTATGCACATGCAGTGTAGGTAGGCCTATACAGCTATGTGTTCATTGTAATCCACTGTCAATGACAGTTATGATAATCCCAGCTGTCAGTGTTGAGGACCTCCCATAGCGTCCCAGCCCAGTCCCCTGGCACCAGGGTGGTGTAGTGTGTGTACCCCTTACACACACACACACACACACACACACACACGCACACACACCAGTTGTCACCCACCCAGACGTGGCCCAAGGAATGTGTCTGGTTTGGTCACCCGAGTGGCCATAGACCAAAGCCTTGATCATGAAATTGAATTACTTATTAGTCCTGGGTTGAGTAGGTTACTTACCTGTCCAAAATTGTAATCAGTAACGTAACTTTTGGATTACCCAAACTCAGTAATGTAATCTGATTACTTTCAGTTACATTTTGATTACTGTCCCCTTAAGAGGCATTAGAAGAAGACAAAAAGCATCCATCAAACGCATTTGGTGTGTCATCATAGTGGTCTCTGATTGGTGGTCATCATTTGGTGTGTCATCATAGTGGTCTCTGATTGGTGGTCATCATTTGGTGTGTCATCATAGTGGTCTCTGACTGGTGGTCAGACTTGCTCAGGTGGAATAAACTTAAAGGCCCATACAGTCAAAAACGTGATTTTTCTGTGTTTTATATACACTGAGTGTACAAAACATTAGGAACACCTTCCTAATATTGAGTTGCACCCCGCTTTGCCCTCAGAACAGCCTCAATTAGTCGGGGCATGGACTCTGCAAGGTGTCGAAAGCGTTCCACAAGGATGCTGGCCCATGTTAGCTCCAATGCTTTCCACAGTTGTGTCAAGTTGGCTGGATGTCCTTTGAGTGGTGGACCATTCTTGATGCACACGAGAAACTGTTGAGCGTGAAAAACCTAGCAGCATTGCAGTTCTTGACACACTCAAACCGGTGCGCCTGGCACCTACTACCATACCCCGTTCAAAGGCACTTCAATCTTTTGTCTTGCCCATTCACCCTCTGAATGGCACATATACACAATCCATGTCTCAAGGCTTAAAAATGCCTCTTTAACCTGTCTTCTCCCCTTCATCTACACTGATTGAAGATTATTTAAAAAGTGACATCGATAAGGGATCATCGTTTTCACCTGGATTCACCTGGTCAGTCTATATCATGGAAAGAGCAAGTGTTCCTAATGTTTATATGTTTATACACTATGAGGTTGGAATAATACTTTGAAATAGTGAAAATGATGATAATGCCCTTTTAGTGTAAGAGCTGTTTGAAAAGAACACCTGAAATTTCAGCCTATTTTGGTGGGATGGAGTTTTGGCCTGCCTGACCATTTTTTAATTGAAAACACAATAAGGTACTTAATTGTTAGTCAGAAATGATTTGATATTGAGATAAAAACAGCTGCATTGGACCTTTAAACTTGCTCCTTTTTTTCAATGCTTAATTGAATGTCATTGAGAAAACAGAAAGCTGTCATAATGTATTTTTTTGCAAAACATCCTATATAAATTTTTAAGTAATCCAAGAAGTAATCATCTCGTTTTTTCAAAAGTATCTGTAATCTGATTACAATGTTTTTGCTGGTAACATAACTGATTACAGTTACAGTTTTTTTGTAATCAGATTACATGTAACTGATGTACATGTCAACATTTACTCCCTAACCCTATTACTTATCATTTATAAGCACCTTTATTCAGTATCACATGTCTAAGGACTCACATAACAGAACATTTGACCAAGACACAGTTGTTGTATGGAGTTTATTGCATTAGAGATACACTTTGGATACATTGAGTATCGCTCTTTATTAGTAAAATAAAGACCACTAGTAGTCACTGTTTCCCCTTATATTATTTGAATACCCTTTAACTGTAGCCATTCTCGGAAATCCCAGTCCCAGGACATGCTGGAACATCGGTCAATTGTGGGAGGCAACCCGTTTGTCTAGAGAGTCTGTAGCCCAATAACTTTTTCTGAGCTCTACACATTAGAATAAGACTAATCTACTTTTTGACATATGCAATTATTAATATCTTCCTTTTACAAATCTCTTCTGATTAAAAAGTGACAATAAAAAACAATAGTACACCTGTATTGTCGTTTCTCAACTGTGTTTTAAAAGATATATCTCTGAAGTATATCACTCTAGGTTTTGGGTTACAGGTCAGTCTTCTGTTTAGGTTTTGGGGTACAGGTCAGTCTTCTGTTTAGGTTTTGGGTTACAGGTCAGTCTTCATTCTGGGTTTTGGGGTACAGGGCAGTCTTCAGTCTAGGTTTTGGGGTACAGGCCAGTCTTCAGTCTAGGTTTTGGGGTACAGGGCAGTCTTCAGTCTAGGTTTTGTGGTACAGGGCAGTCTTCAGTCTAGGTTTTGGGGTACAGGGCAGTCTTCAGTCTAGGTTTTGGGGTACAGGCAAGTCTTCAGTCTAGGTGTTGGGGTACAGTCCAGTCTACCATATAGGTTTTGGGGTACAGGCAAGCCTTCTGTCTAGGTTTTGGGGTACAGGGCAGTCTTCAGTCTAGGTTTTGGGGTACAGGTAAGTCTTCAGTCTAGGTTTTGGGGTACAGTCCAGTCTTCAGTCTAGGTTTTGGGGTACAGGCAAGTCTTCAGTCTAGGTTTTGGGGTACAGGGCAGTCTTCAGTCTAGGTTTTGGGGTACAGTCAAGCCTTCTGTCTAGGTTTTGGGGTACAGGCAAGCCTTCTGTCTAGGTTTTGGGGTACAGGCAAGTCTTCAGTCTAGGTGTTGGGGTACAGTCCAGTCTACCGTATAGGTTTTGGGGTACAGGCAAGCCTTCTGTCTAGGTTTTGGGGTAAAGGGCAGTCTTCAGTCTAGGTTTTGGAGTACAGGCAAGTCTTCAGTCTAGGTTTTGGGGTACAGTCCAGTCTTCAGTCTAGGTTTTGGGGTACAGGCAAGTCTTCAGTCTAGGTTTTGGGGTACAGGGCAGTCTTCAGTCTAGGTTTTGGGGTACAGTCAAGCCTTCTGTCTAGGTTTTGGGGTACAGGCAAGCCTTCTGTCTAGGTTTTGGGGTACAGGCAAGCCTTCTGTCTAGGTTTTGGGGTACAGGCAAGCCTTCTGTCTAGGTTTTGGGGTACAGGCCAGTTTTCTGCACTCCAAATGCGGTGATGAAGATGTTGATGATGGTGGTGATGAAGACAAGGCCAGTGGCCACGTTGTTCATGATGTCCAGCTTCCTCTGGTTGGCTACGTTGTTCAGGTCCTTACGAGCTGGAACACACAGAGACAAGTAGTGTTGACCCTGAGGTGAGACTTGATGCTATACAGTAGTGGTGCATGGGTAATATTAATGAGGAAGCCAAGCAAAGTCAGTAAAAAAGCCATATTACAACCTATGTTGTGATAATTGCGTTGTTTGCTCTATAATCCATTAGTTCCTACTCCACAGTGATATACAATAAGGCCGTGACAACCAAAAAACAACAGTCACACAGTGGCGGAATAAATTCAACTACACATACGTTTGTTTCATCACAAAACCAGAGAGCAACATCTGTCAGGTGAAGTCCACAAAGCAAATATTGCATGGAACAAACAGTTACAGTGGCTTGCGAAAGTATTCACCCCCATTGGCATTTTTCCTCTTTTGTTGCCTTACAACCTGGAATTAAAATGATTTTTGGGGGGTTTGTATCATTTGATTTACACAACATGTCTACCACTTTGAAGATGCAAAATGTTTTTTATTGTGAAACAAAGAAATAAGACAAATAAAACAGAAAACTTGAGCGTGCGTAACTATTCATCCCCCCAAAGTCAATACCTTGTAGAGCCACCTTTTGCAGCAATTACAGCTGCAAGTCTCTTGGGCTATGTCTCTATAAGCTTGGCACATCTAGCCACTGGGATTGTTGCCCATTCTTCAAGGCAAAACTGCTCCAGCTCCTTCAAGTTGGATGGGTTCCGCTGGTGTATAGCAATCTTTAAGTCATACCACAGATTCTCAATTGGATTGAGGTCTGGGCTTTGACTAGGCCATTCTAAGACATTTAAATATTTCCCCTTAAACCACTCGAGTGTTGCTTTAGCAGTATGCTTAGGGTCATTGTCCTGCTGGAGGGTGAAATAAGTTATTGTTTTCATTTCACTTCACCAATTTGTACTATTTTGTGTATGTTCATTACATGAAATCCAAATAAAAATAAATTTTACAGGTTGTAATGCAACAAAATAGGAAAAACGCCAAGGGGGATAAATACTTTTGCAAGGCACTGTACTGTATATGACCTGCAGCACGGTCAAGCAAGTTAATGTTTTCGACAGTTTACTAAACAACTGATTTAGAACTACGGAGTTACCGCAAGTCAGCCAAAGACAACAGGAGAACTGCCTCCGCTATTCCACCAGCATTTCATTTCAAATCAACAATAACAATATATGCTTAGTTTAATACACTGAAAACAAACTTAAAGATACCAAAAACAATTCAGTCCAATCAATGTTGCTAAATATCATGTGGCTGTCCATGGGACTGATTTCTGTGTGAGTGTGTGTGTGTGTGTGTGTATATATGTGTTTGTGTGTGTGTGTGTACGCTTGCATGCGCATGCAAGTAATTATAAATTTTTTGACTCACCCTACTTGTGGACGAGTTTAATGCCTATGCCATCCTCCTCTCTTTCATGTTGGCAAAACGGTCTATGGCTCTGTACGCTTTTAGTTTTAGTTTTCATAAGCTACCTAGCTAAAATGCTTGCTAGCATAACTTCCTCGCATGGGCAACAATGAACCAGCTAAGTTAGCTAGCTAGCTAGTTAACGTGAGCCTTACATCTAGGCTACATATTGAACTTCAAATGTCTCAGGCCAGTGGCACAATATAGGAATGTATGGTTAGATCGTAATCGCCATCATAATCATTGGCCTGTACAGAGAATTAAGTCAAAATCCCCATCTCCATCCATGGCTTAGGAAAGGGCCTATTTAGCAAGCTAGCTACTGCAGGACATCAACACCAGCAGACCAGAAACAGACAAGTTTTTCTGACAATGATGACGTTTTGCATAGGATGTGATTTGATTGATGTGAAGCCAAATCCAAACTGGCCTCCCTTGGGGGGGGGGGGGGGGGGGCATTTTGCTGCGCCAGGACAACCCACAGTTGAGCTCAGCTCAACGCTGATTGGCTAATTATTTTATACTTGTTTTATCAAGGGAGGCCAAATGCTTGCTGGCATCAATCAATCAAATGCTACCGCGGCAACATGTTATACTCTTTTGTTCCAGACAGCATCAGATACATGGGCTACACATACTGAGACAGAGGGGCGCTGTTTCCCTCGCTCTGATGATTTCTCTGGTAAGATTGGTCAACTATTTGGGGAAGCCTGTCTTCCCTTGGCATCCATGGATACACGCCACTGATGCTATAAAGGGTTTATAAGCGCTTTAGAGACTGAGATTATTGTTTATAGGTCAGTAATAAACAGTTTACAACACACTTTGTTTGAAATGGTGAAATGGACTGTGTGCTTTTGTTGCCCCTCGCATGGACAACTTACAGTCCAGCTTTTTTACTATAATGACACTTGACTTGACTTTACAATTCCAGACTCACCCATGGCGACAAACAGTATCCCGGCCAGCACCTGGAAGAGCAGTGAAGACCCGATGAGGACCAGGACGGTGATGTAGTACCTGTAATGATGGATGATCTCTTAGACTTATCCTGCCTGGTGGCCAAAGCCAGACGACTACAATGGAAATACAGTAAGTCGGGAAACTTTATTTTTACAATTATTTTACACACAAGTATCCAGTTGTGTTTTAAATTGTCAAATAAAATAAAATGTAATCAAAATACCTGAAGTCTGGCCCCTGCTCCAGGACGGCCTTCAGCTGGGCAGCGTTGGCCATCAGCAGGGCCACGTCTAACATGCTCTCTGCTACCGTCTTCTTAGTGG
Source organism: Coregonus lavaretus (assembly GCF_964263955.1). Classification (NCBI taxonomy): domain Eukaryota; kingdom Metazoa; phylum Chordata; class Actinopteri; order Salmoniformes; family Salmonidae; genus Coregonus; species Coregonus lavaretus. The sequence goes on from NW_028166926.1 coordinate 24,541, forward strand.
CATAATGGTTCAGATTCAGACTAGTGTTACCACCCTGAGAGAGAGCGAGAGAGAAAGAGAGAGTATTAGCCATGAGTATTAGCCATGAGTATTAGCCATGAGTATTAGACACGAGTATTAGACATGAGTATTAGCCATGAGTATTAGACATGAGTATTAGACACGAGTATTAGACATGAGTAAGGACACGTCTAATATTCTCTCTGCTACGGTATTCTTAGTGGCATAGTGGTTCAGGTTGAGGCTAGAGTCACCACCCTGAGGGAGGGAGGGAGGGAGGGAGGGAGGGAGGGAGGGAGGGAGGGAGGGAGGGAGGGAGGGAGGGAGGGAGGGAGGGAGGGAGGGAGGGAGGGAGGGAGGGAGGGAAGGAGGGAGGGAGGGAGGGAGGGAAGGAGGGAGGGAGGGAGGGAGGGAGGGAGGGAGGGAGGGAGGGAGGGAGGGAGGGAGGGAGGGGTGAGTAAAATCCTCTACCCATTAGTTGTCTCTCCCCTTTGAACAGTAGATGGCAGCAAATACAATAAAACTTTGGAAACAGTGGTGAGGGGAGGGGACTACACTGTAACACAATCCAGGTGTGGAAAGCTCTTAGAGACTTACCCAGAAAGACTCACAGCTGTAATCGCTGCCAAAGATGATTCAGGGGTGTGAATACTTATGTAAATGAGATATTTTCAATAACTTTGCAAACATTTCTAAAAACATATTTTCACTTTGTCATTATGGGGTATTGTGTGCAGATGGGTGAAAAAATGTTGAATTCAGGCTGTAACGCAACAAAATGTGGAATAAGTCAAGGGGTATGAATCCTTTCTGAAGGCTCTGTGTGTGTTAGAGTGTGTACATCATGGTGTACATGCTGTGTGTGTGTGTTAGAGTGTGTACATCATGGTGTACATGCTGTGTGTGGGTGTGTGTTAGAGTGTGTACATCATGGTGTACATGCTGTGTGTGGGTGTGTGTTAGAGTGTGTACATCATGGTGTACATGCTGTGTGTGGGTGTGTTTGCTCTGTGGCTCAGGGGAGATCAGATGGTTGAAACCTGATCCCAGCTGCAGCAGACAGACCAGTAGACCATCAGACTCCACCAGACCAGTAGACCATCAGAACAGACCAGACCAGTAGACCAGACCAGTAGACCATCAGAACAGACCAGACCAGTAGACCAGACCAGTAGACCATCAGAACAGACCAGACCAGTAGACCAGACCAGTAGACCATCAGACTCAACCAGACCAGACCAGACCAGTAGACCAGACCAGTAGACCACCAGACCAGTAGACCAGACCAGTAGACCATCAGACTCCACCAGACCAGACCAATAGACCAGACCAGTAGACCATCAGACTCCACCAGACCAGTAGACCATCAGACTCCACCAGACCAGACCAGTAGACCAGACCAGTAGACCATCAGACTCCACCAGACCAGACCAGTAGACCAGACCAGTAGACCATCAGACTCCACCAGACCAGACCAATAGACCAGACCAGTAGACCATCAGACTCCACCAGACCAGACCAGTAGACCAGACCAGTAGACCATCAGACTCCACCAGACCAGACCAATAGACCAGACCAGTAGACCATCAGACTCCACCAGACCAGACCAATAGACCAGACCAGTAGACCATCAGACTCCACCAGACCAGACCAATAGACCAGACCAGTAGACCATCAGACTCCACCAGACCAGTAGACCATCAGACTCCACCAGACCAGACCAATAGACCAGACCAGTAGACCATCAGACTCCACCAGACCAGTAGACCATCAGACTCCACCAGACCAGTAGACCATCAGACTCCACCAGACCAGACCAATAGACCAGACCAGTAGACCATCAGACTCCACCAGACCAGACCAATAGACCAGACCAGTAGACCATCAGACTCCACCAGACCAGTAGACCATCAGACTCCACCAGACCAGACCAATAGACCAGACCAGTAGACCATCAGACTCCACCAGACCAGTAGACCATCAGACTCCACCAGACCAGCACTATACCCCATTGGGTCTAGTTCACCCACACAGGGTGTGTGTGTGTGTGTGTGTGAGTGTGTGTGTGTACAGCAGCCCCCTAGCTTCCACAAAGCAGCTGTTTCAGTAGTGTGTTAGCATGACATACAGTGAGGGAAAAAAGTATTTGATCCCCTGCTGATTTTGTACGTTTGCCCACTGACAAAGACATGATCAGTCTATAATTTTAATGGTAGGTTTATTTGAACAGTGAGAGACAGAATAACAACAACAAAATCCAGAAAAACGCATGTCAAAAATGTTATACATTGATTTGCATTTTAATGAGGGAAATAAGTATTTGACCCCTCTGCAAAACATGACTTAGTACTTGGTGGCAAAACCCTTGTTGGCAATCACAGAGGTCAGACGTTTCTTGTAGTTGGCCACCAGGTTTGCACACATCCCAGGAGGGATTTTGTTCCACTCGTCTTTGCAGATCTTCTCCAAGTCATTAAGGTTTCGAGCCTGACGTTTGGCAACTCGAACCTTCAGCTCCCTCCACAGATTTTCTATGGGATTAAGGTCTGGAGACTGGCTAGGCCACTCCAGGACCTTAATGTGCTTCTTCTTGAGCCAGTCCTTTGTTGCCTTGGCCGTGTGTTTTGGGTCATTGTCGTGCTGGAATACCCATCCACGACCCATTTTCAATGCCCTGGCTGAGGGAAGGAGGTTCTCATCCAAGATTTGACGGTACATGGCCCCGTCCATCGTCCCTTTGATGCTGTGAAGTTGTCCTGTCCCCTTAGCAGAAAAACACCCCCAAAGCATAATGTTTCCACCTCCATGTTTGACGGTGGGGATGGTGTTCTTGGGGTCATAGGCAGCATTCCTCCTCCTCCGAACATGGCGAGTTGAGTTGATGCCAAAGAGCTCGATTTTGGTCTCATCTGACCACAACACTTTCACCCAGTTCTCCTCTGAATCATTCAGATGTTCATTGGCAAACTTCAGACGGCCCTGTATATGTGCTTTCTTGAGCAGGGGGACCTTGCGGGCGCTGCAGGATTTCAGTCCTTCACGGCGTAGTGTGTTACCAATTGTTTTCTTGGTGACTATGGTCCCAGCTGCCTTGAGATCATTGACAAGATCCTCCCATGTAGTTTTGGGCTGATTCCTCACCATTCTCATGATCATTGCAACTCCACGAGGTGAGATCTTGCATGGAGCCCCAGGCCGAGGGAGATTGACAGTTATTTTGTGTTTCTTCCATTTGCGAATAATCGCACCAACTGTTGTCACCTTCTCACCAAGCTGCTTGGCGATGGTCTTGTAGCCCATTCCAGCCTTGTGTAGGTCTACAATCTTGTCGCTGACATCCTTAGAGAGCTCTTTGGTCTTGGCCATGGTGGAGAGTTTGGAATCTGATTGATTGATTGCTTCTGTGGACAGGTGTCTTTTATACAGGTAACAAGCTGAGATTAAGAGCACTCCCTTTAAGAGTGTGCTCCTAATCTCAGCTCGTTACCTGTATAAAAGACACCTGGGGGCCAGAAATCTTTCTGATTGAGAGGGGGTAAAATACTTATTTCCCTCATTAAAATGCAAATCAATTTATAACATTTTTGACATGCGTTTTTCTGGATTTTTTTGTTGTTATTCTGTCTCTCACTGTTCAAATAAACCTACCATTAAAATGATAGACTGATCATGTCTTTGTCAGTGGGCAAACGTACAAAATCAGCAGGGGATGAAATACTTCTTTCCCTCACTGTATGGGAGGAGAGACCAAGCATGTAACCTAATCCACTAATGTTGCTATAGAGGAGAAGTACAGAGAAGGAGAGGGAATATAGGTGTAGTTATCAACATATGAACAAACAAACTGCGATGCTGAGTGTTTTTCTAAAAGACAGCTTTACTTGTAATAGCAGTAAATGACCAATAGAGGACAGCACTGACCATGACTGGAGATTTGATTTATGACGAATGATGATTTGAAATTGTAATGTGTAATTATTCGGTTGTTGAAACAATTGTTTTATAGATTTTCATTGTAAATTGCTTTCATATCTAAGTTAATGGGCCATTTCCATTTACTCAGACAGCATGGAGCCAACTTTTCTGTTTGAGAAGTAAAGTGTGTGTGTGCGTGTGCATGTGCATGTGCGTGTGTGTGTGTGTGTGTGTGCACGCGTCTTGCACGCCCCGTTCCTGCATGCGCTCGTGCACGTGTGTGTGTTTCCGCTATGTTGAGCAACGAGAGCGGTGTGGAGAGGATCAGCTGTAGTTGTTATGACATATCTAGCAACAAGAAGAGAAGCATGCAAACAAAGATATCCTCTAACCCATCAGGATACTGTTGTTCCCCTCATAACAAGGATATCACAATAAACATCTCCACCAGGAAATTATACTGATGGTTACAGGTTGTGTTGCCTGATTCCAGACCTGTTTGTTCTGTTTAGCTAGCTCATATTCATTTAAGGGATAGTTTCCACTGCCTTTACCTGCAAAAAAAGAGGTTCCCTCACTACAAAAGGTAAGTTATTTTATATTTCTATTGTATATAGCTTCTACTCACACCTGAACTCCTGTGTATTTCTCTTCAGATCCACACTTTCAAATGGTGTACAGCCGTACTGAAGAGAGATGTCAAAATATGTAGTGTATATAGCTAGTCATAGTAGATAGTTGTAGCTAGTAATAAAGATGTCCTGCTAAGGGGAAGGTTTGGGGGGTGCTACATTGTACAGTAATAAAGGTGTCCTGCTAAGGAGAGGGTTTGGGGGGTGCTACATTGTACAGTAATAAAGGTGTCCTGCTAAGGGGAAGGTTTGGGGGGTGCTACATTGTACAGTAATAAAGGTGTCCTGCTAAGGGGAAGGTTTGGGGGGTGCTACATTGTACAGTAATAAAGGTGTCCTGCTAAGGGGAATGTTTGGGGGGTGCTACATTGTACAGTAATAAAGGTGTCCTGCTAAGGGGAAGGTTTGGGGGGTGCTACATTGTACAGTAATAAAGGTGTCCTGCTAAGGGGAAGGTTTGGGGGGTGCTACATTGTACAGTAATAAAGGTGTCCTGCTAAGGGGAGGGTTTGGGGGGTGCTACATTGTACAGTAATAAAGGTGTCCTGCTAAGGGGAAGGTTTGGGGGGTGCTACATTGTACAGTAATAAAGGTGTCCTGCTAAGGGGAAGGTTTGGGGGGTGCTACATTGTACAGTAATAAAGGTGTCCTGCTAAGGGGAAGGTTTGGGGGGTGCTACATTGTACAGTAATAAAGGTGTCCTGCTAAGGGGAGGGTTTGGGGGGTGCTACATTGTACAGTAATAAAGGTGTCCTGCTAAGGGGAAGGTTTGGAGGTGCTACATTGTACAGTAATAAAGATGTCCTGCTAAGGGGAAGGTTTGGGGAGGTGCTACATTGTACAGTAATAAAGGTGTCCTGCTAAGGGGAAGGTTTGGGGGGTGCTACATTGTACAGTAATACAGGTGTCCTGCTAAGGGGAGGGTTTGGGGGGTGCTACATTGTACAGTAATAAAGGTGTCCTGCTAAGGGGAAGGTTTGGGGGGTGCTACATTGTACAGTAATAAAGGTGTCCTGCTAAGGAGAGGGTTTGGGGGGTGCTACATTGTACAGTAATAAAGGTGTCCTGCTAAGGGGAGGGTTTGGGGGGTGCTACATTGTACAGTAATAAAGGTGTCCTGCTAAGGGGAAGGTTTGGGGGGTGCTACATTGTACAGTAATAAAGGTGTCCTGCTAAGGGGAAGGTTTGGGGGGTGCTACATTGTACAGTAATACAGGTGTCCTGCTAAGGGGAGGGTTTGGGGGGTGCTACATTGTACAGTAATAAAGGTGTCCTGCTAAGGGGAAGGTTTGGAGGTGCTACATTGTACAGTAATAAAGGTGTCCTGCTAAGGGGAGGATTTGGGGGGTGCTACATTGTACAGTAATAAAGGTGTCCTGCTAAGGGGAAGGTTTGGGGGGTGCTACATTGTACAGTAATAAAGGTGTCCTGCTAAGGGGAAGGTTTGGGGGGTGCTACATTGTACAGTAATAAAGGTGTCCTGCTAAGGGGAAGGTTTGGGGGGTGCTACATTGTACAGTAATAAAGGTGTCCTGCTAAGGGGAGGGTTTGGGGGGTGCTACATTGTACAGTAATAAAGGTGTCCTGCTAAGGGGAGGGTTTGGAGGTGCTACATTGTACAGTAATAAAGGTGTCCTGCTAAGGGGAGGGTTTGGGGGGTGCTACATTGTACAGTAATAAAGGTGTCCTGCTAAGGGGAGGGTTTGGGGGGTGCTACATTGTACAGTAATAAAGGTGTCCTGCTAAGGGGAGGGTTTGGGGGGGTGCTACATTGTACAGTAATAAAGGTGTCCTGCTAAGGGGAAGGTTTGGGGGGGTGCTACATTGTACAGTAATAAAGGTGTCCTGCTAAGGGGAAGGTTTGGGGGGTGCTACATTGTACAGTAATAAAGGTGTCCTGCTAAGGGGAAGGTTTGGGGGGTGCTACATTGTACAGTAATAAAGGTGTCCTGCTAAGGGGAGGGTTTGGGGGGTGCTACATTGTACAGTAATAAAGGTGTCCTGCTAAGGGGAGGGTTTGGGGGGTGCTACATTGTACAGTAATAAAGGTGTCCTGCTAAGGGGAGGGTTTGGGGGGTGCTACATTGTACAGTAATAAAGGTGTCCTGCTAAGGGGAAGGTTTGGGGGGGTGCTACATTGTACAGTAATAAAGGTGTCCTGCTAAGGGGAATGTTTGGGGGGTGCTACATTGTACAGTAATAAAGGTGTCCTGCTAAGGGGAGGGTTTGGGGGGGTGCGACATTGTACAGTAATAAAGGTGTCCTGCTAAGGGGAAGGTTTGGGGGGTGCTACATTGTACAGTAATAAAGGTGTCCTGCTAAGGGGAAGGTTTGGGGGGTGCTACATTGTACAGTAATAAAGGTGTCCTGCTAAGGGGAGGGTTTGGGGGGTGCTACATTGTACAGTAATAAAGGTGTCCTGCTAAGGGGAAGGTTTGGGGGGTGCTACATTGTACAGTAATAAAGGTGTCCTGCTAAGGGGAAGGTTTGGGGGGTGCTACATTGTACAGTAATAAAGGTGTCCTGCTAAGGGGAGGGTGTGGGGGGTGCTACATTGTACAGTAATAAAGGTGTCCTGCTAAGGGGAAGGTTTGGGGGATGCTACATTGTACAGTAATAAAGGTGTCCTGCTAAGGGGAAGGTTTGGGGGGTGCTACATTGTACAGTAATAAAGGTGTCCTGCTAAGGGGAAGGTTTGGGGGGTGCTACATTGTACAGTAATAAAGGTGTCCTGCTAAGGGGAAGGTTTGGGGGGTGCTACATTGTACAGTAATAAAGGTGTCCTGCTAAGGGGAAGGTTTGGGGGGTGCTACATTGTACAGTAATAAAGGTGTCCTGCTAAGGGGAAGGTTTGGGGGGTGCTACATTGTACAGTAATAAAGGTGTCCTGCTAAGGGGAATGTTTGGGGGGTGCTACATTGTACAGTAATAAAGGTGTCCTGCTAAGGGGAAGGTTTGGGGGGTGCTACATTGTACAGTAATAAAGGTGTCCTGCTAAGGGGAGGGTTTGGGGGGTGCTACATTGTACAGTAATAAAGGTGTCCTGCTAAGGGGAATGTTTGGGGGGTGCGACATTGTACAGTAATAAAGGTGTCCTGCTAAGGGGAAGGTTTGGGGGGGTGCTACATTGTACAGTGATAAAGGTGTCCTGCTAAGGGGAAGGTCTGGGTACTGTCCAGTGATAAAGTTGTCCTACTAAGGGGAGGGTCTGGGTACTGCACAGTGCTAAATTGTTGGTGTTTTTACTATGTTCTCTTCTCTCCTTGGTTTCTTGGAAATTACGTACATATTCCTCGAACTGGAACCCCTTTCTCTCAAATGGTACCCCCTCTTCTACTGAGGAGAAAAGGGGAAAGTTGTAAGTAAACAATCATAGTAATAAAATTTCCCTCTTAAGAGGGGGGTTGTTGTTGTTGTTATAGTTTGAGCTGTGTTTTTAAATGGTGTACTGCTTTGTACTGTTGCTATTCCTGCTATGATCTTAGTCCCTTCCCTGATCTCTTGGAAATGATGTACGTATTCCTCAAACTGTAAGTCTGTCATAACACTGTCATCTCTCTGTCAGCAACTCCTTTGTGGGCGATTCCACGCCAGAGTAGGTGAGAAATATTTTTGGTATCTCAAATTGTTCTGGCAATTCTCACATATAAACTTCATTGGGAGGAAGGATGTTTGACATGCTTTTTACATTTGTATCACAAAACATTTTTGAGAAAATGATGATGAAAGTGGCCATTTCAGGCCCTCGTTAAACCTATACATGCCTCCTGTAAGACCCTATGATCTGTGAACCCAACTTGATACAGACAACATCTTGGTGTTACTCTCATGCTTCTTCAACCTGTATCGTACAACTTGTTTTAAAACATGTATTCTCTGTTATTATTATCACTGCGTTGTTGGGAAAGAGCTCTCAAGGTAAGAATTTCACTGTACTGTTTTACACCTGTTGCGTCCTGTGTACCTGGCGAATAAACGTTGAAACTTGAAACTTTCAGATTACTTTTTCTCTCTTTTACAATAACGACCTGACCAATATACAGTCACGGGTAATATAAAATTGGCGTAGGATTGTGCTTTACTGCACTGCTCGGTTGGTGTTCCTCCTATGTCCTTCCCTGATCTCTTGGAACTGATATCTGCGTTCCTAGAACTCTATGTCTTTCATAACACTGATCTCATGTCCCACCACGTGCTGAGGGAGGGAGGGCGTATAGGAGAGGAGGAATGTATATACTGTATACTGCGACTGGTTCACATGTCCTCTCCTCGGAGACTGCTACAGTCAGCCCTTACTTACATTACTTACAGGGAGAGCTGCCAGAATATACACTCATATCTCTTTACATTACTTACAGGGAGAGCTGCCAGAATATACACTCATATCTCTTTACATTACTTACAGGGAGAGCTGCCAGAATATACACTCATATCTCTTTACAATACTTACAGGGAGAGCTGCCAGAATATACACTCATATCTCTTTACATTACTTACAGGGAGAGCTGCCAGAATATACACTCATATCTCTTTACATTACTTACAGGGAGAGCTGCCAGAATATACACTCATATCTCTTTTTCGCTCCCTCGTTTTCTCCAGTTTTTGCTCTCTCTCTTTCTTGCTAACTTGTTTCTTACTTGCTCTCTCTCTCTCTCTCTCTCTCTCTCTCTCTCTCTCTCTCTCTCTCTCTCTCTCTCTCTCTCTCTCTCTCTCTCTCTCTCTCTCTCTCTCTCTCTCTCTCTGACAGACAGAGACAGTCTGTCTGTCTGTCTCTCGCTCTCTCTCTCTCTCTCTCTCTCTCTCCCTCTTCCTCTCTCTCTCTTTATCCCACCCACCCTCCCCCCTTCCTTCCTTCCTCCCTCCCTCCCTCCCTCCCTCCCTCCCTCCCTCCCTCCCTCTCAATAACAATAAACCCTGAAAGCCCAGACGTTATTTAATGTATGTATTTATATGTACCTGTGGATACATATATATAGGACTGTTGTTTTGGTGAAAGTCTGTAGCCCTGTCTTTCCCTGCACCAGGCTCACGTCTAGTAACCACACACACACACACACACACACACACACAGGCTCAGGTCGAGTTATACCACACACACTGCGGTGCTGTTTTAGTTAACAAGCAGGATTATTTCTCTCTTTTAAAATAAACACCACGGGAGAGGTCAGGAATATCCCTCAAAGGGGGCCCTATACCAGCCCACAGGAAGTAAAACATCTCCCCTTACTGTTAATTGGCTGCTCCCCTGGCCAATAGCGAATGGGAACAGGCTAGGAGTGGGCCGGAGTGGCCCACTCAAATGACAGTAATGACTCACTCACATTCTCCCCTCAGTTTTGTCTTGCTTTCTTCTGTTTTACTTCTGTTTTCCAATTCAAGGATTGACTGAACTGAGTTAATTGACCCCTAACTTATGACTGAACTGAGTTAATTGACCCCTACCTTATGACTGAACTGAGTTAATTGACCCCTACCTTATACTATGTAACTAACAAAAGACTAGCAAATTGTTCTTCTGAAACTGTAATTAGATAGTCTGACATGAGTAAACAGGCGGGGGCCTGGAGGGAACTTGTGTGGTTTTACTTTGAGGGGTGAGGGGAGGTTAAAGCTAGAATCCTTAATTGGAACAATAGCAAAGCATTCTCCCCGCCCATGTTTAGCTAAAAAGCTAACGGATGGGGCTGGAGAAATGTAACCACTCTCAAATTAAAGACAGAGCTATAGGTGCAAGGACTGACCATCCATGATATCAAATGTATAATTTTAATCATGTTTTGAGGCTATACAGTGTTTGTTTACATGTACGATGTTCACAAACATTGGAGTAAAACAAATGTATATTTTTGAGATCTGATGGGGTGCAACAATTGACCTAAGCTCATGAGGAATGTCATCAAATCAAATCACATTTTATTGGTCACATACACATATTTAGCTAAATGCTTGTGTATAAGTTATGTTCAATGGGTATACATCATTACTTTATAAGTTATGTTCAATAGGTATATATCATTAATTTATAAGTCCAGAAATGGATGTAGCAACTAAGAATTCTAGCTTTAAGGGAACAAAACATTTTTACAAATGTGACAAATGTCAGTCAGCAGTCATTTTCAAATTCATTGATTGAACTGAGTTATTGGCAATTGACCCCAAATCTGTAACCAACAGAAGACTAGCTAATTGTCTTCTGAAACTGTAATTAGTTAGCCAGTGAACAGGCTGGAGGGAATGTGTGAACTGGTCACTTGTGCGTCTCTCCTTTGATGGATGGGGGGAGGAGTTAAGAGAAGAGAACAATGTGACTAATGTCCCTCAGCACCTTACGCCTCTCCAGTAGAGGCTCCACCCACCCAACACTACCCAACACTACCCAACACTACCCAACACTACCCAACACTACCCAACACTACCCAATACTACCCAACACTACCCAACACTACCCAACACTACCCAACACTACCCGGCACCCCTATCCCGTTGAGAACTTCAATGCTCTCGTTCAATGCTATTTTAGTACACTAGAGGCTCTTATCACAGTGTGATGGAGTGCCCTACTCTACTCTACCACCTCCACCCCTCACCTCCTTTACTCTGAGATATGGCTGTAGACTCCAATGGATTCAGACACCATAAGAGGTTACAGTCATGTCTCTAGGCAACTAACCTCCTACCGCCCTTCCAGGACAGGACTGAGTCAGGCTTAAATAACAGCCAGTGGTGGAAAAAGTACCCAATTGTTATACTTGAGTAAAAGTAAAGATACCTTAATAGAAAATGACTCAAGTAAAAGTGAAAGTCACCCAGTAAAATACTACTTGAGTAAGTCAAAGTATTTGGGTATAAATATACTTAAGTATCAAAAGTAAATGTAATTGCTAAAATATACTTAAGTATATTTAAGTCATTCTGGATAAGAGCGTCTGCTAAATGATGTAAATGTAAATGTAAATGTATCAAAAGTAAAAGTCTAAATCATTTCAAATTCCTTATATTAAGCAAACCAGACGGTACCATTTTCTTGTATTTTCTTTAAATTTACGGATAACCAGGGGCACGCTCCAACACTGACATAATTTACAAACGAAGCATGTGTGTTTAGTGAGTCCGCCAGATTAGAGGCAGTAGGGATGACCAGGGATGTTCTCTTGATAAGTGCATGAATCTTCCTGTCCTGCTAAGCATTCAAAATGTAACGACTACTTTTGGGTGTCAGGGAAAATGTATGGAGTAAAAAGTACATTATTTTCTTTAGGAATGTAGTGAAGTAAAAGTAAAAGTAATAAAAAATATAAATAGTAAAGTACAGATACCCTAAAAAAGTAGTACTTTAAAGTATTTTTACTTAAGTACTTTACACCACTGATAACAGCTATAGATTCAAGTGACCTGGCAAGTGACCTGACCAAGTGACCTGACCAAGAGACCTGACCATTATAGGCCCTACACTAGGTGCTATCTAGAACCTAAAAGTGTTCTTTGGCTGGCCCCATAGGGGTACCACACAGGGTTCTACATGGAACACAAAAGGGTTCTACCTGGAACCAAAAATGGTTCTACCTGGAACCAAAAAGGGCTCTCCTATGGGGACAGCCGAAAAACCCTTTTGGAAAACTTTTATCTAAGAGTGTAATAGTAGGATATAGTCCCAGAGTGTTTCCTGGTCAGGACATATGATCAAAAACAGTCCTCATAAACTACTATAAGAACATGAACTATCACTGGACAAACTATACTTTATGTTTCAAACATGAATTATCTATCACTATCACTGGGGAAATTATACTTTGCCAGTGTTCAAAAGCTTCTCCATGTTTCATGAAGAAACAAGTTTCATGCATGACATGTGCCATGCTGACAAATACTGTACCTCTGAACACATTTAGACCTCTACGGTATGTGTGACAGCTTCATCAAATCACCATATCTGCCTGACATGACAGGATTTACTGCTACAGATGCAGGATCTTAATTTGATCACCCTGTTGTTGCAGGAAATGTCCTGCTAAGCAGGAAATACACAAATGTATTGTATTCAAGGTTTACAAAGGATTCTAAAGTTTGTAATTTCCACTTTCAAATTTCAGACTTGATTTATCCTTACAAAAAACTTACCAACCCCTACAAAAATGTCCATTAATTATAATCCACACAATTTACATTTCCTGTTGCTGCAGGATTATTTTCCTGCTGTGAGAAACTGGTCAAATTCAGATCCTACATATGTAAGTATTCAGAAAGAACATGTCATGCAACACATAGTATAACTATCAATGTTACCATGCCAACGACAGATACAAACATAAATAGAATTTCCAAGGGTTATATTTCACCCCACACCCTAGGGTTCTCAGCCAATCATATCCCTGATTGTTGGGTGTCTTGGCCAATGGAGAGAGGAAAGTGA
>NW_028166926.1:40000-46126 GCF_964263955.1 Coregonus lavaretus
CACACACACACACACACACACACACACACACAGTCACAAACACACACATGCTCGCTCACACACACACACACACACACACACACTCACACACACACACACACACACACACACACACACACACACACACACACACACACACACACACAGTCACAAACACACACATGCTCGCTCACACACACACACATACACACACACACACACATACAGCACACACAGTCAAACAGTCACACACACATGCACACGCACACACCACACACACACCGCACACACACACACACACACACACACCCTTCATGGCTCCACATGTTGGGGCCCAGTGGCTGAACAGAAACAGAGGAAGATGTGTTAGATTTACAACACTATGATTTAATACCTAATAGCACCACACAAAGGTCTGGATAACAGGGATGAAACAGTACCAATAGAGATGACTAAAGATCAGGGTGTAACACTTCATGGTCTTGGTGTTACAGTTTTTTACAATCACTTTGGCACTAATTTCAGAACCTTGACGACATTTTTCAAAACTCTAGACACAAAACTCACAACCAATGATCAAAATGCAAATTTTTCAAAACTCTAACACTTTTTTTCAATTGCTTGGATACAATACACATAAAACTAAGATCATTTGTTCATTTAACAAAAATCACCTGTTCAATAGGACACAACTTAACATCAAAGTACTACTATTTCAAAAGGCAATTCACACATTACATTTCAGATGAGTGTCTATTCATTTCATTACAATTATCCAACTATCAATTGATACAACTGCTCAAAATGATAAGTAACTGTTGCATTACTCTTAATGCATAGTTGTATGGAAACAGACAAACAATATTCCATGTTTAGATCATGAAAGTTTCAAGATAACGAGATTCATTGTCACCAATTAGCGTGGAGCATGAACCAATTAGACTACATTATCTATGGATGTAATATTTCATCATCATTCTTTATCAGACACCGTTTCTATGGTCCCATGTACCACCTTTTCAGACTATTTACAGTATTGACAGTACTGCACTGTATGGATGCAGGCCCTTGTAATTGCTTGTCCAATTCTGCCAACTCGTTACTGATGATTGAGTTCACATTGTGGAACGAGTATATAAAGAATTGATTGGGATCCACTTGCAACAACATAGCGATACGTACTGTAACATGGAGCCGGCAGGTGATCCAGGTCACAATAGAGGTCAAGCAGTGGTGGGAGGAAGACGTGTTGGTCAAAGGAATGGCAGGGGACAAGCACCCCTTCTGAGAGGTGGTCGTGGGCCTCGTTTGAGAGGTGTGGGGGGAACGTGGTAGAGGACAAGGCCACGGACCAAGACAGCGGCAGCAACAGCAAAGAGTGTCCAATGAAATCCGAGCAATAGTTGTAGACCATGTCATAAATCATGGCATGACAATGACTGAGGCGGCTACAATGATACAACCAAACCTCAGAAGGTCAACCGTGGCCTCAATAATCAGAACTTTCCGCACTGGTAAGTCGTCAGCATGCACTAAACATTATGCTACTCTCAATTGTCAAATGACTGCACACCAATGTGTTTCACAGAGTAGGTGATGTGACCAAGTGTCTTCTTACTGTAATGTTTAAAACAACTATATCGTGTGCCTTTTGAAAGAAATGCAGACAGAGTGAAGCAAATGAGGACTGAGTATGTTCAGGTACAGTGAGGGAAAATAGTATTTGATCCCCTGCTGATTTTGTACGTTTGCCCACTGACAAAGAAATGATCAGTCTATAATTTTAATGGTAGGTTTATTTGAACAGTGAGAGACAGAATAACAACAAAAAAATCAAGATAAACACATGTCCAAAATGTTATAAATTAATTTGCATTTTAATGAGGGAAATAAGTATTTGACCCCCTCTCAATCAGAAAGATTTCTGGCACCCAGGTGTCTTTTATACAGGTAACGAGCTGAGATTAGGAGCACACTCTTAAAGGGAGTGCTCCTAATCTCAGTTTGTTACCTGTATAAAAGACACCTGTCCACAGAAGCAATCAATCAATCAGATTCCAAACTCTCCACCATGGCCAAGACCAAAGAGCTCTCCAAGGATGTCAGCGACAAGATTGTAGACCTACACAAGGCTGGAATGGGCTACAAGACCATCACCAAGCAGCATGGTGAGAAGGTGACAACAGTTGGTGCGATTATTCGCAAATGGAAGAAACACAAAATAACTGTCAATCTCCCTCGGCCTGGGGCTCCATGCAAGATCTCACCTCGTGGAGTTGCAATGATCATGAGAATGGTGAGGAATCAGCCCAGAACTACACTGGAGGATCTTGTCAATGATCTCAAGGCAGCTGGGACCATAGTCACCAAGAAAACAATTGGTAACACACTACGCCGTGAAGGACTGAAATCCTGCAGCGCCCGCAAGGTCCCCCTGCTCAAGAAAGCACATATACATGCCTGTCTGAAGTTTGCCAATGAACATCTGAATGATTCAGAGGAGAACTGGGTGAAAGTGTTGTGGTCAGATGAGACCAAAACCGAGGTCTTTGGCATCAACTCAACTCGCCGTGTTTGGAGGAGGAGGAATGCTGCCTATGACCCCAAGAACACCATCCCCACCGTCAAACATGGAGGTGGAAACATTATGCTTTGGGGGTGTTTTTCTGCTAAGGGGACAGGACAACTTCACCGCATCAAAGGGACGATGGACGGGGCCATGTACCGTCAAATCATGGGTGAGAACCTCCTTCCCTCAGCCAGGGCATTGAAAATGGGTCGTGGATGGGTATTCCAGCATGACAATGACCCAAAACACACGGCCAAGGCAACAAAGGAGTGGCTCAAGAAGAAGCACATTAAGGTCCTGGAGTGGCCTAGCCAGTCTCCAGACCTTAATCTCATAGAAAATATGTGGAGGGAGCTGAAGGTTCGAGCTGCCAAACGTCAGCCTCGAAACCTTAATGACTTGGAGAAGATCTGCAAAGAGGAGTGGGACAAAGGGTTTTGCCACCAAGTACTAAGTCATGTTTTGCAGAGGGGTCAAATACTTATTTCCCTCATTGAAATGCAAATCAATTTATAAAATTTTTGACATGGGTTTTTCTGGATTTTTTTGTTGTTATTCTGTCTCTCACTGTTCAAATAAACCTACCATTAAAATTATAGACTGATCATGTCTTTGTCAGTGGGCAAACGTACAAAATCAGCAGGGGATCAAATACCTTTTTGCCTCACTGTATGTTCAGTTTCAAGATGGCTGTTGTAATAAAATTCCCTAATAATTCTACATTGTACAGTAATCAGTAAATCTCTTTCCAAAATGTATTTTTAGAGGGTGATGGAGCTGGATGCTGATGACAACCATCACAAATTCATATATTTGGATGAGGCAGGCTTTAACCTGGCCAAGACAAGGAGGAGAGGTCGGAATTTCATTGGCCAGCGGGCAACCATCCAAGTACCTGGACAACGTGGGGCCAACATTACCATGTGTGCGGCTATATCAGAAGATGGTGTGGTGGGACGCAGACCTCGTATTGGATCATATAATGCAGCTCTCCTTGTAACCTTCCTTGATGAGCTCGATCAGGTCTGTAGAGCTGATGGCGTGACCCATGTCATTGTGTGGGATAATGTCAGGTTCCACCATGCTCATATGGTGCAAGCATGGTTTTAGGCCCATGCACAATTTACCACCCTGTATTTACCCCCATACTCTCCTTTCCTTAACCCGATTGAGGAATTTTTCTCCACATGGAGATGGAAGGTTAATGATAGGCCCTCATGAACAAGTTACTCTTCTCCAGGCCATGGATGACGCATGCAATGACATCACGGCAGACCAGTGTCAGGCCTGGATTCGCCATGCCCGAAGGTTTTTTCCAAGATGTTTGGCAAATGAAAACATCCATTGTGATGTAGATGAGAACCTGTGGCCAAATCCACAAGACAGAGTTGATGAAAATGTAGAAGTACAGTAATCACTCCTATGTTTTGCTTTTTACAGTACAAGCAAGCAAGTTGAGGAACACTGCATTTGATGTTTTACAGTACTGTATTGTTTTTCATCAATATATTTCAGATTTTGTTCAATGATTCCACTGTGTCTGTAGTATTCTCTCTACTACTGCAGTACTTTTACAGGGATGTATTTACATGTAGTACCATAATGAAACATGTATCACCTATTTTGTACTACAATATTTAATGATTGTACGAATAATGACACAGTGAAACTATCGGTTGCTTGTGTGTGGGTGATCTAAATTAAAGTTTCATTGGTATTTCACAATACATTTGTTTTTTGAACTAATGATTGTGCAAGTGCAAGATTTCTTTAAAGATATGAATGCACAATGCAATGTTTTGAACATTGGACAGCCTGTGTTACAAGTGATGACCGTTTTGAGTTTTGTGTCTAGCGTTTAGAAAAATTACGTCAAGGTTCTGAAATGAGTGCCAAAGTGATTGTAAAAAACTGTAGGTTAAATAGCTTTGTAGCTTTATATAGGAGGATGTAGGTAATGATAATCTAGGGAGACTCATGTCTCTCTATCTGGCCTGAGCCTCCTGTCTCTCTATCTGGCCTGAGCCTCCTGTCTCTCTATCTGGCCTGAGCCTCCTGTCTCTCTATCTGGCCTGAGCCTCCTGTCTCTATATCTGGCCTGAGCCTCCTGTCTCTATATCTGGCCTGAGCCTCATCGCTCTATCTGGCCAGAGTCTCCTGTCTCTGTATCTGGCCTGAGCCTCCTGTCTCTCTATCTGGCCTGAGCCTCCTGTCTCTCTATCTGGCCTGAGCCTCCTGTCTCTCTATGTGGCCTGAGCCTCATTGCTCTATCTGGCCAGAGTCTCCTGTCTCTCTATCTGGCCTGAGCCTCCTGTCTCTCTATCTGGCCTGAGCCTCCTGTCTCTCTATCTGGCCTGAGCCTCCTGTCTCTCTATCTGGCCTGAGCCTCATCGCTCTATCTGGCCAGAGTCTCCTGTCTCTCTATCTGGCCTGAGCCTCCTGTCTCTCTATCTGGCCAGAGTCTCCTGTCTCTCTATCTGGCCTGAGCCTCCTGTCTCTCTATCTGGCCTGAGCCTCCTGTCTCTCTATCTGGCCAGAGTCTCCTGTCTCTCTATCTGGCCTGAGCCTCCTGTCTCTCTATCTGGCCTGAGCCTCCTGTCTCTCTATCTGGCCTGAGCCTCCTGTCTCTCTATCTGGCCAGAGTCTCCTGTCTCTCTATCTGGCCAGAGTCTCCTGTCTCTCTATCTGGCCTGAGCCTCCTGTCTCTCTATCTGGCCTGAGCCTCCTGTCTCTCTATCTGGCCTGAGCCTCCTGTCTCTCTATCTGGCCTGAGCCTCCTGTCTCTCTATCTGGCCTGAGCCTCCTGTCTCTCTATCTGGCCTGTGCCTCCTGTCTCTCTATCTGGCCTGAGCCTCCTGTCTCTCTATCTGGCCAGAGTAAGTGAAATAGATGATAAACAAAAGTGAAATAAATAATAAATATTAACAGTAAACATTACACTCAGAAGTTCCAAAAGAATATAGACATTTCAAATGTCATATTATGTATATATACAGTGTTGTAACAATGTGCAAATAGTTAAAGTACAAATGGGAAAATAAATAAACATAAATATGGGCTCTTTTCTGGATTTTGATAATTAGCGGGTATCGGCATAATTCTGCTCTGCATGCATTATTTGGTGTTTTACGTTGTACACTGAGGATATTTTTTGCAGAATTCTGCATGCAGAGTCTCAATTTGGTATTTGTTCCATTTTGTGAATTCTTGGTTGGCGACCGGACCCCAGACCTCACAACCATAAAGGGCAATGGATTCTATAACTGGTTCAAGTATTTTTAGCCAGATCCTAATTGGTATGTCGAATTGTATGTTCCTTTTAATGGCATAGAAGGCCCTTCTTGCCTTGTCTCTCAGATCGTTCACAGCTTTGTGGAAGATACCTGTGGCGCTGATGTTTAGGCCGAGGTATGTATAGTTTTTTGTGTGCTCTAGGTCAACAGTGTCTAGATGGAATTTTGTATTTGTGGTCCTGGCAACTGGACCATTTTTGGAACACCATTATTTTTGTCTTACTGAGATTTATTGTCAGGGCCCATGTCTGACAGAATCCGTGCAGAAGATCTAGGTGCTGCTGT
>NW_028166925.1:0-42500 GCF_964263955.1 Coregonus lavaretus
TATCAAATTGGGTTTGCTTTCGAATTTTTGTGGATCACTGTAATCTGAGGGAAATATGTGTCTCTAATATGTTCATACATTTGGCAGGAGGTTAGGAAGTGCAGCTCAGATTCCACTCATTTTGTGGGCAGTGTGCACATAGCCTGTCTTCTCTTGAAGAGCCAGGTCTGCCTACGGCGGCCTTTCTCAATAGCAAGGCTATGCTCACTGAGTCTGTACATGGTCAAAGCTTTCCTTAAGTTTGGGTCAGTCACAGTGGTCAGGTATTCTGCCACTGTGTACTCTCTGTTTAGGGCCAAATAGCATTTTAGTTTTCTCTGTTTTCTGTTTGTTCTTTCCAATGTGTCAAGTAATTCTCTTTTTGTTTTCTCATGATTTGGATGGGTCTAATTTTGTTGTTGTTGTCTCTCTATTTCACTCTCTCTCTCTCTCTCTCTCTCTCTCTCTCTCTCTCTCTCTCTCTCTCTCTCTCTCTCTCTCTCTCTCTCTCTCTCGCTCTCTCTCTCTCTCTCTCTCACATGTTCTCGCTCTCACACTCCCTCTTTCTCCGTCTCACTCTCTCTCTCTCTCCCTCTCTCCCTCTCTCCCTCTCTCTTTCTGCCCTCTGTCCAGGGTTGGTCTTCCTGAGGTAGATTAATGTCATATTTTAATGAACGTGCAATAATACGCAGAAAGTAACACAGCGATTGACACAAACACACACCAACATACCCATATACACACACACACGTACACACACACAAACACATGCACATTCATGCTTACGCACACACACGTACACACACACGTATGCACACACACAAAGTGAGACAAGCCTAGGCCTGAATCCCAGCTAAGTTTATGTCTAACTTCCTTCTTTGATGTGTTTTGGACAATTCCACTGAACATGTACACTCCCCGTTCCTAATTGCCAGTGTTTCCCTGTGAGAAACACACACACACACACACACACACGCTCATCCCTGTGAGATGCTAGTGGAGTGTGGCGTAGCTAACGATGCGCAGCTACAAAGGCAGCGCGGGCCAGGGTTAGCAAGTCTGAGGTAGCTAGCGCTCCCCGTGAGCAAGCAGGATTTTAGGGTTTAGTCTCCCACTGAGAGGGAATAATGAGTGTATGTTTCTAATCTCTCTCTGTGTATGTGTGTCTGTGTGTGTGTGTGTGTGTGTGTGTGTGTGTGTGTGTGTGTGTGTGTGTGTGTGTGTAACAGCGCTCAGAGAGAATAATGAGTTTATGTTTCTAATCTGGGCCCTAAGAGACTGCTGCTGCTCCCTGCTCCTCTCACACAGTTACAAATCAGCAGGCCTGCCTCCCCTCTCCTCTCTCTCTCTCTCTCTCTCTCTCTCTCTCTCTCTCTCTCTCTCTCTCTCTCTCTCTCTCTCTCTCTCTCTCTCTCTCTCTCTCTCTCTCTCTCTCTTATCCCTCTGTTTCTCTCACTCTTTTCTTCACAAGCTAATTTAGCTGGGGCTTTGATGCTTTCTCCTCAGAGCCTGTGTTTCTCATATCCAAATGCAAGGATTAAGGGGCTTTTCTGCTCTAAACCCTGATTCATCCTGTTTTCTCTCCTTTCACACTTTGGCGTTTTTCATACCCCGGAACTCGGCGTGAAGCGGTGACAGAGACTTAACAACATTGTTGACGTGTTTTTGTTTAGCGCTTGTTAGGTGTTGTTAGCCCAGCGCGTAGCCATTTGTGGAGTGTGTGTTGCTCTTTTGTGGATATGTGTCATTGGGAGAGAGAGGAGCAGAAGGATATGGTAGAGGAAAGGAGAGGAGAGGAGAGGAGAGGAGAGGAGAGGAGAGGAGAGGAGAGGAGAGGAGAGGAGAGGAGAGGAGAGGAGAGGAGAGAGAGGAGAGGGAGAGAGAGAGGAGAGGAGAGGAGAGGAGGAGGAGAGGAGAGGAGAGGAGAAAGGAGAGGAGAGGAGAGTAGAACGAGATGGAGGAGAAAGTAGACCTGAGAGGACCAAAGAGAGGAGAGAGGTGCGGAACAATTTAGAGAAAGGTGCTAGACGAGTGAGAGGAGAGAGAGAAAAGAGAGGAAAGGAGACAGAGTGATTTGGCAGAAGAAAGAGAGGAGATTGAAGGGAGAAACAAGAGGGAGAACCAGAGGAGCAGAGTGATTTGGCAGCCCTGTATCTTGTTTTAAGATTCATTAGCAGGAATAATGTGAAATAATGCGGAGTGAAGCGAGGTCTCTGGGTGATATTTCAAATCCCTTTGTAGGGAGCTGGCGTGTGTGTGTGTGTGTTTGTGTGAGAGAGGTCTCTGGGTGATATTATAACTCTTTGTAGGGAGCGAGACTGTCACTTCTAAGTGTGTGTGTGATGAAAGCGAGCATGCTCCCATAGTGACGAGAGAGCAGAGAGACAAGCACTCTCCATAGACTTGCAGAAGACACACACATACACAGACAGACAGAACCCTCATGATCCTCCACAGATCTGTAGATGAAGAACCCAGTGGATTAGGCAGCTAGTGCACCACTGGGAGTCCTTTTCAGATGCACACACAGATACACAAAACACACACAGATACACACTCACACACCCCTCTCAGATATTCAGCCATGAAAGCCGTCACCCTCTACTGGTGGCATTTTCACTTTTTCTGAAGCACCTTTGTGCTTCCATTGCAACCCTCCTCTCTCGTTCTCTCTCTCTTCCCCCTCCTCTCTCATTGTAGTGTTAAGGCTGTAAGCTCTCCTCTCTGTAGTGTTATGACTCTGAGAGCCTCCTGAATCTCTGTGTGTGATTGAGAGTGACCTCTGCTATTCCCGGCTCTCTGGAATTCCATACATGGCGCGTCTGTGAACCCGTGACTCCTCGCTGTGCTCCCTTTCTATTTACTGCCTGCAATGCCAGGTAGAACCAGAAGGTCAGTGGTCAAGATTTGTGGAAATGAGCCGATGGAGCGCTAGCAGCCTTTTACAGCATCGCAACAATACACTCCATTCAGCACATACACAACAACAAGGGAGACGCTACACACTCATCCACTACACACAAGCACCACACAGCCAAAATACACTTACTCAACATGCACACTGTTAGGCACAAACAACAAAAGTCTAGATAGACTTGTTCAAACATACACAACACAGATCACTGAAACATACTACTAAAACTCAGACGTCATCAACATTTCTAGACAATGCCCAGAAAAATACTTTTGTTTAAAAGTTCCCTAAAAATATTTATCTGACTCTGAAGTCAAAAGTTCTGACTTTTAATCCAGTACTCCACCTCCACCTCTACCCCCTCTACCTGCCTCTCTGTCTACCAGGGGAAGGCCTGTCTCTCGGCTGTCAGGAGTGACAGTAGCTGGCTGTCTGGCTGCTTGATCAAGGCCCTGTTCTTGACGTGTTACGGAGGAACTCTCCTCTCCGCAGACCAACCGTGTCACAGCTACGGGACATTTGACAGCTACACAGACCAGGGCCTGTACTCTCTCTCTCTCTCTCTCTCTCTCTCTCTCTCTCTCTCTCTCTCTCTCTCTCTCTCTCTCTCTCTCTCAAGTCAATTCAGTTCAATTCAATTTCAATTTCAATTTAAGGGGCTTTATTGGCATGGGAAACATATGTTTACATTGCGTGGTCCTCTGTAGCTCAATTGGTAGAGCATGGCGCTTGTAACGCCAGGGTAGTGGGTTCGATCCCCGGGACCACCCATACGTAAAAATTATGCACACATGACTGTAAGTCGCTTTGGATAAAAGCGTCTGCTAAATGGCATATTATATTGCCAAAGCAAGTGAAATAGATAATAAACAAAAGTGAAATAAACAATAAATAATTTACATGAAACATTACACTTACAAAAGTTCCAAAAGAATAAAGATATTTCAAGTGTCATAATATGGCTATATGCAGTGTTTTAATGATGTGCAAATAGTTAAAGTACAAAAGGGAAAATAAATAAACATAAATATAGGTTGTATTTACAATGGTGTTTGTTCTTCACTGGTTGCCCTTTTCTTGTGGCAACAGCTCACAAATGTTGTTGCTGTGATGGCACACTGTGGTATTTCACCCAATAGATATGGGAGTTTATCAACATTTGATTTTGAATTCTTTGTGGGTCTGTGTAATCTGAGGGAAATCTCTCTCTCTCTCTCTCTCTCTCTCTCTCTCTCTCTCTCTCGCGCTCTCTCTCTCTCTCGCACTCTCTCTCTCTCTCTCTCTCTCTCGCGCTCTCTCTCTCTCTCTCGCGCTCTCTCTCTCTCTCTCGCTCTCTCTCTCTCTCTCTCGCGCTCTCTCTCTCTCTCTCTCTCTCTCTCTCGCTCTCTCTCTCTCTCTCTCTCTCTCTTGCGCTCTCTCTCTCGCGCTCTCTCTCGCGCTCTCTCTTGCGCTCTCTCTCTCTCTCTCTCTCGCGCGCTCTCTCTCTCTCTCTCCTCCCATTTCTCTAGATTTTACCTTTCTCCCTTTCTTTGCCATCTCTCTCTTCCTCCTCTCTTAAATTCTTCTGCCCCCTTTTCTCTCTTCAAAAGCACAGGAATGGCTTAAGCAATTAAACCAACACCTCACAACACATAGTATGTTAAGAATCTCTCCCCTCCCCTTCCCTCCCATCCACCTATTCACCCCCTGCTGACATTACCTCCCTCCCCTCTTCCCCCTCTCCATCCCTCTCCCATCTCTTCATCCCCCTCTCATCTATACCCATCTGAGGCACTGTTTTTCTGTTGCTTATGGGATTAATGTTAGTGGAGAGAGAGGGAGGGAGGGAGGGAGGGAGGGAAGGAAGGAAGGAAGGAAGGAAGGAAGGAAGGAAGGAAGGAAGGAAGGAAGGAAGGAAGGAAGGAAGGAAGGAAGGAAGGAAGGAAGGAAGGAAGGAAGGAAGGAAGGAAGGAAGGAAGGAAGGAAGGGGAAGGAAGGAAGGAAGGAAGGAAGGAAGGAATTGAGTGAGAGATGGAGAGAGAGAAGGGGTAGAGGAAGCCTAAAATAAGTGTTATGTGAGTGGACAGGCAGTGATTAAGGATTTAAGTGATCATCCTGTGGCTGACAGCGAACTAGCTATTATCTAGCAGGAATCAAACAGTGCTCAAAGCCCACTGAGGCTCTCCCCGTCTCTCTCCGTCTCTCTCTCCGTCTCTCCCTCCGTCTCCCAACTCAGTGGCCACGATAACATAAAGGGAGACGTCAGGACCTGATGGCTGACAAGACAGAGGGAGGGAAGAGGGAGAGAGAGAGAGAGAGGGAGAGAGAGGGAAAGGGGGGAGAGGAAAATAGTTCGAAAGAGAGAGTGGGTAGAGACAAGGATGGATACAGATAGGGAGAGAAGATGTAAAAGGGAGCGAAAAAGAGATAGAAAAAATATAGGGAGAGAGAGGTCTTTATTTTGCGGTTACCTCAGGGACTCTTGCTGATTTGTGTTGTGGTGTTGTGCTACAGCCGTGCACTACAATGACCTGCTCTGTTTGTTTATGTGGGAACAGCCTGACAAGGGAGCCTGTTTGTGTGTGTGTGTGTGACAGGCAGGCAGAAGAAGACATCCAACTAGAGGTGCAGAGGTGAACATTTCCTTAGCAGACTGCTTTTATATTAAGATGTTACAGTGTTTGGACATGTGTGTAGTCATGTCTGTGTGTACACATTTTTGTGGGTGAAAATCTGACTGTCAACATACAGTACCTTCGGAATGTATTCAGACCCCTTGACTTTTTCCACATTTTGATACATTACAGCCTTATTCTAAAATGGATTTTAAAAAATTAATCCTCAGCAATCTACACACAATACCCCATAATGACAAAGCGAAAACACGTTTTTAGAAATTTGTGCAAATGTATTACAAATAAAAAACAGAAATACTTTATTTACATACAGTGAAAAAAAAAGTATTTGATCCCCTACTGATTTTGTACGTTTGCCCACTGACAAAGACATGATCAGTCTATAATTTTAATGGTAGGTTTATTTGAACAGTGAGAGACAGAATAACAACAAAAAAATCCAGAAAAACGCATGTCAAAAATGTTATAAATTAATGTACTTTTTAATGAGGGAAATGAGTATTTGACCCCTCTGCAAAACATGACTTAGTACTTGGTGGCAAAACCCATGTTGGCAATCACAGAGGTCAAATGTTTCTTGTAGTCCAGGACCTTAATGTGCTACTTCTTGAGCCACTCCTTTGTTGCCTTGGCCGTGTGTTTTGGGTCATTGTCATGCTGGAATACCCACCCACGACCCATTTTCAATGCCCTGGCTGATGGAAGGAGGTTTTCACCCAAGATTTGACGGTACATGGCGCCGTCCATCGTCCCTTTGATGCGGTGAAGTTGTCCTGTCCCCTTAGCAGAAAAACACCCCCAAAGCATAATGTTTCCACCTCCATGTTTGACGGTGGGGATGGTGTTCTTGGGGTCATAGGCAGCATTCCTCCTCCTCCAAACACGGCGAGTTGAGTTGATGCCAAAAAGCTCGATTTTGGTCTCATCTGACCACAACAATTTCACCCAGTTCTCCTCTGAATCATTCAGATGTTCATTGGAAAACTTCAGACGGCCCTGTATATGTGCTTTCTTGAGCAGGGGGACCTTGCGGGAGCTGCAGGATTTCAGTCCTTCACGGCATAGTGTGTTACCAATTGTTTTCTTGGTGACTATGGTCCCAGCTGCCTTGAGATCATTGACAAGATCCTGCCGTGTAGTTCTGGGCTGATTCCTCACCGTTCTCATGATCATTGCAACTCCACGAGGTGAGATCTTGCATGGAGCCCCAGGACGAGGGAGATTGACAGTTATTTTGTGTTTCTTCCATTTGTGAATAATTGCACCAACTGTTGTCACCTTCTCACCAAGCTGCTTGGCGATGGTCTTGTAGCCCATTCCAGCCTTGTGTAGGTCTACAATCTTGTCCCTGACATCCTTGGAGAGCTCTTTGGTCTTGGCCATGGTGGAGAGTTTGGAATCTGATTGATTGATTGCTTCTGTGGACAGGTGTCTTTTATACAGGTAACAAGCTGAGATTAGGAGCACTCCCTTTAAGAGTGTGCTCCTAATCTCAGTTTGCTACCTGTATAAAAGACACCTGGGAGCCAGAAATCTTTCTGATTGAGAGGGGGTCAAATACTTATTTTCCTCATTAAAATGCAAATCAATTTATAACATTTTTGACATGCGTTTTTCTGGATTTTGTTGTTGTTATTCTGTCTCTCACTGTTCAAATAAACCTACCATTAAAATTAATAGACTGATCATTTCTTTTTCAGTGGGCAAACGTACAAAATTAGCAGGGGATCAAATACTTTTTTCCCTCACTGTAAGTATTCAGACCCTTTTGCTATGAGACTGAAAATTGAGCTCAGGTGCATCCTGTTTCCATTGATCATCGTTGAGATGTTTCCACCTGTGGTAAATTCAATTGATTGGACATGATTTGGAAAGTGTCAGAGCAAAAACCAAGCCATGAGGTTGAAGGAATTGTCCGTAGTGCTCCGAGACAGGATTGTGTCGAGGCACAGATCTGGGGATATCACGTTCGTTGAATGACGGGTCAGACCAAGGCGCAGCGTGATATGCGTACATGTTTATTAACGTAATAAACAACACGACAAAACAACAAAGGAAACGAAACGTGAAGTCCAAGGTAGTACAGAACAACAAACCTTACACGGAACAAGATCCCACAACTAGACAGTGCCAATAGGCTGACTAAGTATGGTCCCCAATCAGAGACCACGAGCGACAGCTGCCTCTGATTGGGAACCACACCGGCTAACATAGAACTGTACATACTAGATCACAAACATAGAAAACGCACAACAAGGAATATACACACCCTGACTCAACATATAAGCGTCCCCTGAGTCAGGGCGTGACAGTACCCCCCCGCCCCCCCCAAAGGTGTGGACTCCGACCGCACAACATAAACATAACAGGGTAGGGGCCGGGTGGGCATCCGGCTCAGGTCGTGACGACCTCTCACTCTCCGCCTCCCTGTTGCGCCCCTGGTCTGGTCTGGACCTCGGCGCGCTGCTTCCCCTCTCCTTCCTCCTCAGTAAACCAAGATGTAACTCTTTGGCCTGAATGCCAAGCGTCACGTCTGGAGGACACCTTGTATCATCTCTAAGGTGAAGCATGGTGGTGGCAGCATCATGCTGTGGGGGTGTTTTTCAGTGGCAGGGACTGGGAGACTAGTCAGGATAGAGGGAAAGATGAACGGAGCAAAGTACAGAGAGATCCTTGATGAAAACCTGCTCCAGAGCGTTCAGGACCTCAGACTGGGGTGAAGGTTCACCTTCTAACAGGACAATGACCCTAAGCACACAGCCAAGACAACGCAGCAGTGTCTTCGGGACAAGTCTCTGAATGTCCTTGAGTGGCCCAGCCAGATCCCGGACTTGAACCCGATCGAACATCTCTGGAGAGAACTGAAAACGCTCCCCATCCAACCTGACAGAGCTTGAGAGGTTCTGCAGAGAAGAATGGGAGAAACTCCCCAAATATAGGTGTTCCATGCTTGTAGTGTCATACCCAAGAAGACTCGAGGCTATAATTGCTGCCAAAGGTACTTCAACAAAGTACTGAGTAAAGGGTCTGAATACCTATGTAAATGTGATATAGTTTTATTTTTTTTAATATAAATTTGCAAACAATTCTTTTTTTGCTTTGTCATTATGGGGTATTGTGTGTAGATTGATGAGAAAAAAAATAAAAAACATAATCCATTTTAGAATAAGGCTGTAACCTAACAAAATGTGGAAGAAGTCAAGGGGTCTGAATACTTTCCGAAGGCACTGTATATGATACATTTGTATGAATTGTCCACTGCACAGACTCCTTAGAGGCTCTATTGATATTTACTAAAACAATGTTCCTGACAACATTATCATAGAATAAATACAACCATGCTCTTAAACTTCAAGTCCAAAATTAAGAGCTTTATAATGTAACTTTTTTGCAGTTGTACCTTTGTCTACTGCTTTGAGCAAAGGCCTAAAATAGCATTCAGCATTTACCCAATACAATCTACCAGCCCTCAGCTCCTAACAGGCTACTGTGATAGTGTTTCTAATGGCTATGGGTCTTTAAGGAGCTGCATTGCTTCCTCTAGTCCCAACACACCCTGACCAGCTCTAATAAGAAAGGGGACAGGAGTCAGAGAGGATCCTTTGAGGGTGCAGTGGAGGGCGGGTGACCCACTTACCCGCTCCCCAGGCTTTGTTTGGGCCTATGGGCAACCCACTTACACACAGGTACGCATACTGTACATATGGACAGACACACACACACACACCTTAGGCTCCTGTAAGGCCCTGGAGTAAAGGCTCCTGATTTTCTCATTAAACACAGGCTGTTAATAAAGGCCAGGGGCTGGTAACAGAGAGCCTAGAGAGCCCTGTCTGCCAGTGTGCTCCAAGAATCTGAACAAAACCCACATCCACTGGCCTTCAATTGGGTCTCAACTTACACAGTACATTTGTTCTGAAGCAAGGGTCTGTATAGCTGTGTTTCTGGGTATATATGCCATTTAGCAGACTGTTTTATCAAATCCATCCCTCTGTTTGTGTGTGTGTTTCAAGTTTCAAGTCTTTATTATCACGTGCACTAGTACAGTGAAATGCCTCTCCTGCAAGATCTTTCCCAACAATACAGTAATAAATATCAGTAGTACTGTAAAATCATTAAAGTTGTTGGCAATATCAGTTGGTTTTGTGATGAATGAGCCATCTGATTCAATGAATGATGGAGCTGAGTTTGCCTTTTTTTTCCCAAAATTTCATTTAAGGTGCTCCAAAGCTTTTTACTATCATTCTTTATGTCATTTATCTTTGTTTCATAGTGTAGTTTCTTCTTCTTTTTATTCAGTTTAGTCACATGATTTCTCAATTTGCAATACGTTTGCCAATCGGTTGTGCAGCCAGACTTATTTGCCATTCCTTTTGCCTCATCTCTCTCAACCATACAATTTTTCAATTCCTCATCAATCCACAGGGATTTAACAGTTTTTACAGTCATTTTCTTAATGGGTGCATTCTTATTAATAACTGGAATAAGCAATTTCATAAATATGTCAAGTGCAGTGTCTGTTTGCTCCTCATTACACACCACGGACCAACATATATTCTTTACATCAACAACATAGGAATCACTACAAAACTTATTGTATGACCTCTTATACACAATATTAGGCCCAGCCTTTGGAACTTTGGTTTTCCTAGATATGGCTACTATATTGTGATCACTACATCCAATGGATTTGGATACTGCTTTCAAACAAATCTCTGCAGCATTAGTAAAGATATGATCAATACATGTTGATGACTTCATTTCTGTACTGTTTGTAACTAAGGTGACTAGGCATCAGGATATATGATAAACAGAGTAGCAGAAGCGTATATGATGATTGCATGTGAGTGTGTGTGAGTGTGTGTAGAGTCAGTATGAATGTGTGTGCATGTTATGTGTGTGAGCAAATTAAGTGTGTGTGTGTGTGTGTGTGTGTGTGTGTTGGAGTGTCAGTGTGAGTGTGAGTGTGAGTGATTGTGTAGAGTCCTGTGAGTGGTCAGAGTTACAAAAATGTATATTAAATAGAAGGGTCAATGCAGATAGTCCATGTAGCCATATTTAGCAGTCTTATGACTTGGGGATAGAGGCTGCTCAGGAGCCTGTTCGTGTCAGACTTGTTGCTCCGGTACTGCTTGCCGTGCGGAAGCAGAGTGAACAGTCCATTGCTTGGGTGGCTGGAGTCTAACAATTTTCCAGGCTTTCCTTTCACACTGAGCTCGGCCCCAGTGACATACTGGGCTGTCCGTACCAACCTCTGTAGTGCCATGCGATCGAGGGCGGTGCAGTTGCCATACCAAACAGTGATGCAGCCAGTCAATATGCTCTCAATGGTGCAGCTGTAGAACCTTTTGAGGATTTGAGGGCCCATGCCAAATCCTTTCAACGTCCTGAGGGGGAAGAGGCACTGTCGCGCCTTCTTCACGACTGTGTGCGTGTGTGTGGACCATTTTAAGTCCTTAGTTATTTGGACACGAGGAACTTGAAGCCCCGTCGATGTAGACCACCTGGGGTCGGCCCGTCAGGAAGTCCAGGATCCAGTTGCTGAGGGAGGTGTTCAGTCCCAGGGTCCCAAGCTTGGTGACGAGCTTGGAGGGGACTATGGTGTCAATTTGTAAGTCGCTCTGGATAAGAGCGTCTGCTAAATGATGTAAATGTAAATGTAAATGTGTTGAATGCTGAGCTGTAGTCAATGAACAGAATTCTCACATAGGTATTCCTCTTATCTAGGTGGGTGAGGGCAGTGTGTAGTGCAATTGAGATTGTGTTGTCTATGGATCTGTTGGGGCGGTATGCAAATTGGAGTTTGTCTTGTGTGTCTGGGATGATGGCGTTGATGTGTGCCATAACCATCCTGTGAGTAGTCATTGTGGCTGTTAGCCTTAGAGTTCTTGTAAACAGGAATGATGGTGGTCAGCTTGAGACGTGGGAATTATAGTCTGGGACAATGAGAGGTTGAAAATGACTGTAATGTCCCGTTGATAGCAAATCCGCATAGAATGGAGGGAAGAGGTGGTCGGTTTTCCATTCGCCTTAATCTCGGCAGGACTCCCCCTCTCCTTCCTCTTGGGTAGCCCGAAAATTGGATTGAAATTACACAAAGAGCCCTGGGCAGATGATTCGAAGTTGAAGCTGGAATTGAGGTTAGTAACTGCCGAAAAGTTATTGTCGATCATAAAAAATGATACGGGATACATTTAGTGCAAAACACACCACCTCCACAACATTGCATTTTAATTTTAATTTTGTCAATGTTTATTCAAAAGCATGACCAGCGCTCAAACATGACAAAATGGAAATGGGGACTTAAAGTGGTGAATTATAGCCTGTTGTCATATGTGTCGTGTAGCAGTTACATTATGTACTTTACCCCTCTGTGTTACGCGTGTCTTTGTCACACACAGAAAGCACACGGTGAGTTTACAGAACCAGGAATACACTTTATAGACACACTTTATAGACACACCCTCCTCTCCTCTCCTCTCCTCTCCTCTCCTCTCCTCTCCTCTCCTCTCCTCTCCTCTCCTCTCCTCTCCTCTCCTCTCCTCTCCTCTCCTCTCCTCTCCTCTCCTCTCCCTCCCCTCCTCAGATTCTCTCCCCTCCCCTCCTCTACTCTCCCCTCCCCTTTCCTCCTCTCCTCAGATTCTCCCCCCTCCCCTCCCCAACCCCCCTCTCTGCTCCCCTCCTCTCCTTGCGTCACATTCTCCTCCTCTCCTCTCCTCTCCTCTCCTCTCCTCTCCTCTCCTCTCCTCTCCTCTCCTCTCCTCTCCTCTCCTCTCCTCTCCTCTCCTCTCCTCTCCTCTCCTCTCCTCTCCTCTCCTCTCCTCTCCTCTCCTCTCCTCTCCTCTCCTCTCCTCTCCTCTCCTCTCCTCTCTTCTCCTGTTGTAGTGAGTGACAGGGCCAGGCTGCAGCAATGGTAGTGAGCTGCTGTGCTTCTCTGTTGTCTGTAATAAATTATGGTGTATTGAGCCCCACAGGGAAACCCTACTCCCCTCTACGGCCCATTATTCTGTAATGGAAGGATGATGTGAGAGAGGGACACAAGGGCTGTCAAAAAGAGGATTATATAATGACCCACTGGGTGTGTGTGTGCATGCGTGTGTGTGTGTGTGTCAGGAAGCAGGCCTGGGACGGCTCCTTTAGAGTTATTGTTGGTTGATCAGGTTGCCTGTAAGTTACTGTCAACCCAACCCCAATTCATCCCAAAGGTGTTCGATGGGATTGAGGTCAGGGCTTTGTGCAGGCCAGTCAAGTTCTTCCACACCGATCTCGACAAACCCTTTCTGTATGGACCTCGCTCTGTGCACGGGGCATTGTCGCGCTGAAACAGGAAACGGCCTTCCCCAAACTGTTTCCACGAAGTTGGTAGCACAGAATCGTCTAGAATGTCATTGTATGCTGTAGCATTAAGATTTCTCTTCATTGGAATTAAGGGGCCTAGCCCGAACCATGAAAAATAGCCCCAGACCATTATTCTTCCTCCACCAAACTTTACGTTGGCACTATGCATTGGGGCAGGTAGCGTTCTCCTGGCATCCGCCAAACCCAGATTCGTCCGTCGGACTGCCAGATGGTGAAGCGTTATTCATCACTCCAGAGAACACGTTTCCACTGCTCCAGAGTCCAATAGTGGTAAGCTTTACACCACTCCAGCCGACGCTTGGCATTGCGCATGGTGATCTTAGGCTTGTGTGCGGCTGCTCGGCCATGGAAACCCATTTCATGAAGCTCCCGACAAACAGTTCTTGTAGTGATATTGCTTCCAGAGGCAGTTTGGAACTTGGTAGTGAGTGCTACCACAGAGGACAGACGATTTTTACATGCTACGCGCTTCAGCACTCGGCAGTCCTGTTCTGTGAGCTTGTGTAAACCCCTTGACAAATTTGACAAACTGACTTGTTGGAAAGGTGTCATCCTATGACGGTGTCATGTTGAAAGTCACTGAGCTCTTCAGTAAGCCATTCTACTGCCAATGTTTGTCTATGTAGATGTCACGACTTCCTCTGAGGCTGCCTCCTCTCCTTGTTCAGGCAGGCTTTGGCTTTCGTCGTCACCGGCCTTCTAGCAACTGCCGCTCCTCATCTCATCATTCAATTTGTTTTGTATTGTTTATTACACACACCTGGTTCATATCCCCTCTGTATAAGTGTTCCCTCTGCCCCCTTGCCTTTGTGTGTGATTGTTTATTGTGGAGGAGAGAGAAGCTCGGTAGAGCTCCGTGTATTTTGTATTGCCGAGAATATTCCCTGTGTGCCTTGTATTTTCCAGTGTGCCTGTTTTGCACACTGGAGTGTTTTTACGCATTACTGCGTAACTCTGTGGTTCAGAATAAATCCTGTTATGCTGTGATTTACCCTCCTGCGCCTGACTCCTTCAAAATCACCTCATCACAGAATCACACACCCGAACATGTAGTCAGCAGGAGAGGAGCACCTGCCTGCAGTGGCGGCTCCTGAAAAAATTCTCAGGAGGGGCAATTTTTCTGATGATTTAGGTGACCTACACACATTTAAAAAAAGATATGTCCAGCAACAACATGAAGACAGGGGCAGCATATAAGTCAATACCAGAAGCATTTATTGACTGATCTCAAAAGTGTTGGCTTACCAGGGTTGGTGGAGCCCTCAGTTTCATCTTTGCCTCGCAAAGCTAACTCAAACACGCAAAACTTCACACACTGGATTAGCCGGCTGAGGATGTGGCGGTTCTTGCTAATGTCGTAGTAAATATATTTGTTATAGTGAATATGGAATATGATATGTTGAGTAAAATGTTGTGCTAAGATCTATTTAGGTCAGGAGCTGGTTATAAGTTCTGTTCCTATCCAATAACAATGGACAAAAGGGTCCTATCTTGTCAGCCTTGTCAGCAGGTGGCCAAGGACAACACCCACGCCATAGGCCTCTCAGTTCTTCCAACTCACGAGTTCTTGCTCTGAGGACACACACACACACAAACACACACACACACACACATCATCACTGTTAAACACACACACACACACACATCATCACTGTTAAACACACACACACACACACAAAAATCCCCTCTCTTAGGCTGAACATTTGAAGACAGAGAACCCGACTCAGAGCCAATGCAACAGTGACAGTAGCCTGCAGGGGACCTCGCCCAACTCATCAGGACCAATCAGAAGATCAGAACTACTAGATTGAACCTACTTCATTTATTGCATAAAATGTCTGCACACAATGTTTCGGGGCTCTCTTCAGATAATAATAATAATAATAATAATAATAATAATAATATGCCATTTAGCAGACGCTTTTATCCAAAGCGACTTACAGTCATGCGTGCATACATTTTTGTGTATGGGTGGTCCCGGGGATCGAACCCACTACCTTGGCGTTACAAGCACCATGCTCTACCAGCTGAGCTACAGAAAGTGGATACTCATGGATGCGCATTGCAATTGTAAAATGTCAACACAATTGGAGACACCACGTCATTTTTGGAGACATGTTATTGACAGTAAACTATTGTAGATGCGACTGCTAACTAAATAAAACATTTTAGCTGGCTAGCTAATCATCTTAGCTAAATGTGGGGCAAACAATTCAGTTATTTACCGTTAATTTGAGGGATTGGGGTGAAAGAAATCGAGTTACATAGTGATACTTTACGATATACTGTATTGACAATATCGCAATATTTTAGCGCTAGTTGGCTGTACCTGCACCAAAACACCATTATTGTTCCTTCATAGCTTGTTCTCACATTGGGAGCCAATTTGTTTTCAGCACTTTTATTTCCATGACTGATCAAAACTCGTTCTCATGGCTTTCTGATCCCTCTGCAACAGACATATGGTGCGCAATAAAATCACAGTATCGAATCGCAATACGTATAGAATCATGAGACTCGCAATGCTGATGCATATATCTTATCGTGAGGTTCCTGGCAATTCCCAGCCCAAGTTCATTTTTAAGAGTTTGACGAACGGGTCCGTGAACGCGATTCCAGATATATTTACCTCTGAATAAACTGCCTTTATTACACCATATCCACATCCAGTAAACTTGTGATTATCAACACTAACCTCATCGTTGTGGCGGCGGACAGCTAGCCTGTATCCCTCGTCATCCAGTTGAGTGAGTGGCAATGTCTTTTTTCGTTCGTACCAATTTTTGGAAAATCCTCGGGTGTAGGACTTTCCGCCTTTAGTAGAAACCTGTTGAATTATTAAATTTGGTCTGGGAGGTCCTAATTGTTTCGTTGCCAATTTATCTTCATTTGTTCGCCGACAAATAGGAACTTCTTTCAAACAATCCACTCTTTTCTCAGTTACGTTCATGGTTACGTAACGTATGACGAAAGCGCGTAAGTGCAAGCCCACAGACACCCATTGAGATTGTATTGAAGGCTCTGAAATTTGAAAAAAATAGATTTTACATGGGAGTCTATGACAGAAGTTCTGGGCGATTTTCAATCTGACTGAAATCGCCCCAAAAGGGGGTGGAGCCATTTGAAGCACGACTTTAGCCTGATTCGACATTTAGTGGCAGTGTGGCACTGTGGCAGATCAGACGTATAGATTACAACACTGATAACTACTGTTGCCGTGATATAATTGATTAGAAAAAAAATCCCTTCCTTTTCCCGTTTGGCAGTGCGTCGCCCATATCGCCCTATTGAACAGGCCGTCCCTGCCTGCCTGTAGTCGTTGCACGGGTCCAGGAGCATTCGACTATGCTAACCAGCTTGGGAGAATCGATGGATCGGGTTCTCCAGGTCGTCCAATGCCTGGAGAGGAGAGGACCCAATCTTTTGGGACAAGCTGAGCGACCGGAACTAGCCATCCACACCCCAGCACCCAGAGGGATTCACATATCTCGACCATGGGATTTAGACGGGACAGCTGCCCTCTGCCAGGAATTCCTCCTAGAAATTGATTTATACTTGACCATCAGCCCGGCTCCATCGGAGCGGGAGAAGGTGTCCGCCCTCGTCACCTGCCTCTCGGGGAAAGCCCTGGAGTGGGCCAACGCGGTCTGAAATGAAGGAGGAGCTGCGTTGGACAACTACGGGTAGTTTGCTCGCCTCTTTTGGGCCGTCTTCGATCACCCGCCCGAAGGTAGAGAGGCAGGCGAGCGGCTGGTCCACCTGAGGAAGGGGACGAGGACCATGCAGGACTTCGCCCTGGAGTTTCGTACCCCAACCCGGATCACCAGATGATGGAGCTGGGTGGAGCGGCGATCCAGGAGAGTGGAGGACGACAGCGTCACTCTTGTGGCATGTTAGGACATTCTGCTGCACACTGTCGTCTGCGTTCTTTTAGGTCTGGAGGCAGCAGGCAGGGCACTCTCACGTGACCCCAGGTATCGAACACCCACACTCGTTCAGAGCCTTCTGCTGCGAACTGTACCATACACATCCACTTTCCTGATTACACGGTAATTCCCCAGTGTAAGGCGCTGGTTGATTCAGGCGCAGCTGGGAACTTTATGGACAGGTCATTTGCACATAGTCTAGGCATTACATTGGTTCCCCTATCCTTTCCGCTCCCCATCAGAGCACTTGACAGTCGACCAATAGGGTCCGGGTTCGTTAGGGAAGTTACAGCACCAGTCACTATGGTTACTCATGAGACTCATCGAGAGCAAGTCACTTTTTTTATTATTGAGTCTCCTGATTTCCCTGTTGTGTTAGGTCTTCCCTGGTTAGCACTACACAACCCCACCTTTTTATGGCTGCAGAGGGTTCTCACGAGGTGGTCGTGAGAGTGTCAGGGTAGGTGTCTAGGTGTTTCCGTTGGTGCAACCACGGTGGAAAGTCCAGACAATACCTCCACTGTGCGCATTCCCCCCGAATACCTCGATTTGGCGCACGCGTTTTCCAAAATGCAGGCGACCAAATTACCACCTCATCAGGCGGGGGATTGCGCGATAAACCTCCGGGTAGACGCTGTGCCACCCAGGAGTCATGTGCATCCCCTGTCGCAGGCTGAATCTGAGGCTATGGAGACATACGTCTCCGAGTCCCTGCACCAGGGGTTCATACGTCCCTCCACTTCGAACACCTCCTCAAGTTTCTTTTTTGTGAAGAAGAAAGACGGAGGTCTGCGCCCTTGCATTGATTACCGAGCACTGAACAAGGGGACAATACGTTATAGTTATCCTCTACCCCTCATTTCATCTGTGATCGAGTCAATGCATTGGGCGCACTTCTTCACAAAATTAGATGTCCGGAGTACGTACAACCTGGTGCGTATCCGAGAGGGGGACGAGTGGAAGACAGCATTCAGCACAACCACGGGGCATTGCGAATACCTGGTGATGCCTTACAGTTTCATGAATGCTGTCACACCCTGGTTCTGGGGACTCTATATGTTGAGCCAGGGTGTGTAATTTCTATGTTTATTTTCTGTGTGGTAGTTCTAGTGTTGTATTTCTATGTTGGCCAGAGTGGCTCCCAATCAGAGGCAACGAGTGTCAGCTGTTGCGGGTTGTCTCTGATTGGGAGCCATATTTAAACTGTCTGTTTTCCCTTTGTGTTTGTGGGATCTTGTTCCGTTTGGGTTGTGTTTACCGTAGGACGTCACGTTTTCGTTTTGTTGTTTTGTTCGTGCATTCATTAAATAAATAAATATGTTTGCAACTAACGCTGCGCATTGGTCTACTCCGTCTAACGTTCGTGACAGAAGATCCCACCATACCAGGACCAAGCAGCGTGTCCAGGAGCAGGCAGCCTGGACGTGGGAGCAGATCTTGGACGGGCAGGGGTCCTGGACCTGGGAGGAAATCCAGGCCGGGATGGATCGCGGGCCATGGAGGGAGACGGTAGAGGCGCGACGGAGAAAGGAGCAACGGCGTAATCAGTGTCGTCGTCGGACGGACGAGAGGCAACCCCAAAACAATTTTAGGGGGGGGCACAGGGCATGGACGACGGGGCTGACGGAGGCAGACAAGGGGCGAATTCAGAAGGCCACCAGGTTACGGGAGCCATTGGTGAGAAGAGGGAAGGAAGATGTAGAGGCGCGGCGAGAGGTACTGAGGTGTATTGCCAGTCCGGTCCGGCCCGTTCCTGATCCCCGTTTAAGGCCAGTGGTGTGGTTCCCAGTACGGTCCGGCCTGTTCCTGCCCCTCGCACCAAGTGTACGGTGCGCGTCGCCAGCCCGGCCCGGCCTGTTCCTGCTTCTCGCACCAAGTGTACGGTGCGCGTCGCCAGCCCGGCCCGGCCTGTTCCTGGCCCTCGCACCAAGCCTACGGTGTGCGTCGCCAGCCCGGCCCGGCCTGTTCCTGCTCCTCGCACCAGGCCTACGGTGCGCGTCGCCAGCCCGGCCCGGCCTGTTCCTGCTCCCCGCACCAAGCCTACGGTGTGCGTCGCCAGCCCGGCCCGGCCTGTTCCTGCCACTCGCACCAAGCCTACGGTGCGCGTCGCCAGCCCGGCCCGGCCTGTTCCTGCCACTCGCACCAAGCCTACGGTGCGCGTCGCCAGCCCGGCCCGGCCTGTTCCTGCCACTCGCACCAAGCCTACGGTGCGCGTCGCCAGCCCGGCCCGGCCTGTTCCTACCACTCGCACCAAGCCTACGGTGCGCGTCGCCAGCCCGGCCCGGCCTGTTCCTGCCACTCGCACCAAGCCTACGGTGCGCGTCGCCAGCCCGGCCCGGCCTGTTCCTGCCACTCGCACCAAGCCTACGGTGCGCGTCGCCAGCCCGGCCCGGCCTGTTCCTGCCACTCGCACCAAGCCAGGGGTGCGCGTCGCCAGCCCGGCCCGGCCTGTTCCTGCCACTCGCACCAAGCCAGGGGTGCGAGTCGTCAGCCCGGTCCGGTCCGTTCCTGCTCCACGCACCAAGCCAGGGGTGCGTATCGTCAGCCCGGTCCGGCCCGTTGCTGCTCCACGCACCAAGCCAGGGGTGCGCATCGTCAGCCCGGTCCCGTTCGTTCCTGCTCCACGCACCAAGCCAGGGGTGCGTATCGTCAGCCTGGTCCGGCCCGTTGCTGCTCCACGCACCAAGCCAGGGGTGCGCATCGTCAGCCCGGTCCGGTCCGTTCCTGCTCCACGCACCAAGCCAGGGGTGCGCGTCGTCAGTCCGGCACAACCCGTGCCTGGGTCACCGGTGCCTGATCAGGTACCGGTCAGCTGCTCCACAACGGAGCTTAAGCAATCCGCTCCTTCGATGTCCAGTCCAGCTCCAGCCAGCGGGGCCAGACCGGACCAGGGGCGCTACTGGGGGATTATTGAAGGGTGGTGGTCAAGCCCGGAGCCGGAACCGCCTCCGAGGAGGAATGCCCACCCAGCCCTCCCCTGTCTGGGTTTTGTTCAGGCGCGGTCGCAGTCCGCGACTTTGGGGGGGGGTACTGTCACACCCTGGTTCTGGGGACTCTATATGTTGAGCAAGTTGTGTAGTTTCTATTTGTTTATTTTCTGTGTGGTAGTTCTAGTGTTGTATTTCTATGTTGGCCAGAGTGGCTCCCAATCAGAGGCAACGAGTGTCAGCTGTTGCGGGTTGTCTCTGATTGGGAGCCATATTTAAACTGTCTGTTTTCCCTTTGTGTTTGTGGGATCTTGTTCCGTTTGGGTTGTGTTTACCGTAGGACGTCACGTTTTCGTTTTGTTGTTTTGTTCGTGCATTCATTAAATAAATAAATATGTTTGCAACTAACGCTGCGCATTGGTCTACTCCGTCTAACGTTCGTGACAAATGCTCCATCCGTCTTCCAGTCCTTTGTGAATGAGGTGTTTCGGGATATGCTTGGTCGTGGTGTAGTGGTCTACATCGATGACATTCTGGTGTATTCCGCTACGCGTGCCGAGTATGTGTACCTGGTTCGCAAAGTGCTGGCCCGACTGTTGGAACATGACCTTTATGCCAAGGCAGAAAAGTGTATTATTCCAGCAGGCCGTCTCCTTCCTCGGATACCGCATTAACACCTCAGGTGTGGAGATGGAGGGAGATCACATTTCAGCCGTGCGTAATTGGCCGACTCCAACCACGGTTAAGGAGGTGCAGCGCTTTATTGGCTTTGCCAACTACTATCTGAGGTTTATCCGGGGCTTTGGCAAGGTCGCAGCTCCCATCACATCACTGTTGAAGGGTGGGCCATCCCGGCTCCGCTGGTCTGCTGAGGTTGACAAGGCCTTCAGTAACCTGAGGGTTCTGTTCACCTCATCCCCGGTACTGGCCCATCCCGATCCATCACTACTGTTCATAGTGGAGGTGGATGCGTTTGAGGTAGGGATAGGCACTGTCCTATCTCAACGATTCGGCACGCCACCCAAGCTCCGCCCCTGTGCCTTCTTCTCCAAGACACTCAGCCCGGCGGAGCAGAACTACGACGTTGGTGATCGGGAGCTGTTGGCTGTTGTCCGAGCCCTGACCGTGTGGAGGCACTGGCTCAAGGGGACGAAACACCCTTTCCTCGTCTGGACGAACCACCGTAACCTGGAGTACATCCGGGCAGCGAGGAGGCTGAACCCTCGCCAGGCCAGGTGGGCCCTGTTCTTCACCCGGTTTGATTTTACCCTATCTTACATCCCGGGTATGAAGAACGTAAAGGCAGACGCACTGTCACAGCTGTACGACACAGAGGAGAGGCCCATAGACAACACCCCCATACACCTGGCCTCCTGCATTGTGGCGCCGGTAGTATGGGTGATGGACGCGGACATAGAGCGGGTGTTACGCACAGAGCCATTTCTACCTCAGTGTCCAGCTGGGCTGCAGTACGTGCCTTCTCTTGTCCGTGACTTCTGATCTATTGGGCACACACGTCCCCCTCCTCTGGTCACCCAGGTATTGGTCATACAGTGCGCTGCCTGACCGGAAAGTACTGGTGGCCTACCTTGGCTAAGGACGTGAGGGTGTATGTCTCCTCCTGCTCTGTGTGCGCCCAGAGTAAATCACCTAGGCACCTCCCAGCGGGTAAGTTACAGCCCTTACCAGTTCCACAACGGCCATGGTCCCACTTGTGTATTGACTTCCTTACTGATCTTCCCCTCTCTCAAGGTAACACCACCATCCTGGTCATTGTGGACCGCTTTTCCAAAGCCTGCCGCCTCCTTCCTCTGCCCGGTCTCCCCACGGCCCTGCAGACAGCGGAGGCCCTGTTTACACACGTCTTCCGGCACTACAGGGTGCCAGAGGACATAGTGTCTGACCGGGGTCCCCAGTTCACATCCAGGGTCTGGAAGGCGTTCATGGAACGTCTGGGGGTCTCGGTCAGCCTGACCTCTGGTTATCACCTTGAGTCTAATGGGCAGGTGGAATGGGTGAATCAGGATGTGGGTAGGTTCTTGCGGTCCTACTGCCAGGACCGGCCGGGGAAGTGGTCGGTGTTCTTGCCATGGGCCGAATATGCCCAGAACTCTCTCCGCCACTCCTCCACTAACCTAACGCCATTTCAATGTGTTTTAGGTTATCAGCCGGTTCTGGCACCATGGCATCAGAGCCAGACCGAGGCTCCTGCGGTGGATGACTGGTTCGGCGCACGGAGGAGACGTGAAACGTTGCTCATGTCCACCTCCAACGCGCCGTGCGTCGCCAGAAGGCCAATTCTGACCACCACCGCAGTGAGGCCCCGGTCTTTGTACCGGGTGATCGGGTCTGGCTCTTGACCCAGAATCCGCCCCTCCGCCTGCCCTACCGGAAGCTGAGCCCACGGTTTGTGGGGCTGTTCAAAGTCCTGAGGAGAATAAACGAGGTTACTTATAGGTTAATACTCCCTCCAGATTACCGCATTAACCCCTCGTTCCATGTGTCTCTCATCAGGCCGGTGGTGGTTGGTCCGCTCCAGGAGTCTGAGGTGCGGGAGTTCCCTCCGCCCCCTCTGGACATCGAGGGGGCCCCGGGGTACTCAATCCGTTCCATCCTGGATTCGAGGCATCGGGTGGGGGGCCTTCAGTACCTTGTGGAGTGGGAGGGGTACGGTCCGGAGGAGGGGTGCTGGGTCCTGGTGAGGGATATCCTCGATCCCTCCCTGTTGCGGGATTTCCACCGTCGCCATCCGGCTCGCCCTGCTTCGCATCCTCCTGGTCGTCCCCGAGGCCGGTGTCAGCGCGCTGCTGGAGCTGCTCGTCAAGGGGTGGGTACTGTCACAACTTCCTCCGAGGCTGCCTCCTCTTCTTGTTTGGGCAGGCTTCGGCGTTCATCGTCACCGGCCTTCTAGCCACTGCCACTCCTCATCTCATCATTCCATTTGTTTTGTCTTGTTTATTACACACACCTGGTTCATATCCCCTCATCAGTACCCGTATAAGTGTTCCCTCTGCCCCCTTGTCTTTGTGTGTGATTGTTTATTGGTTTATTGTGGAGGAGAGAGAAGCTCGGTGGAGCTCCGTGTATTTTGTATCGCCGGGAATATTCCCTGTGTGCCTTGTATTTTCCAGTGTGCCTGTTTTGCACACTGTAGTATTTTTGCACATTACTGCGTAACTCTGTGGTTCAGAATAAATCCTGTTATGCTGTGATTTACCCTCCTGCGTCTGACTCCTTCAAAATCACCTCATCACAGTAGATTGCATGGCTGTGTGCTCGATTTTATACAACTGTCAGCAGCGGGTGTGGCTGAAATAGCCGAATCCACAAATTTGAAGGGGTGTCCACGTACTTTTGTAAAGATTAAGATAATTATGTGTTAATTAAGAGGGAATTATAGTTATTGAATATCCCTTTGAGCATGGTGAAGTTATTAATTACACTTTGAATACAAAGTGTTATGTTTGGGGCAAATCCAATCCAATGCAACACATTACTGAATACCACTCTCCGTATTTTCAAGTATAGTGGTGGCTGCATCGTGTTATGGGTATGCTTGTAATCGTTAAGGACTGAGGAGTTTTTCAGGACAAAAAAATAAACTGAATGGAGATAAGCACTTGAGATTCACTGGTTTTTTCTCTCCTGCATCAAAACCATGATTTGAATTCCTAAATAGCTCTTCCATAAAGTTTACCAAGACGTCTCAGAATAATACTCATAAATAACAAAACATTCCATGATTAGACTCCTTTCAAGCTTCTTGAAAGAGAAACATTGAAGACGTTTTATTTTATTACAGCTTATTTATTTTCAGTTGGCAGTGTTCACTAGAGAAATCCAACTGTGCTCCTTAATGATAAAGGCCCCTATCATTTTCTAATTTCATATTATTCTCTTACTTTAAGCAGTGTGCACTGTGTCTGTGTGTGTTTCAAGTTTCAAGTTTTATTAGTCGTATGTACGGGATACACATGATATACACCGTCCAACTAAATGTTTACTTGCAGGTTCCTTCTTGACAATGCAACAACAATAAGAAATAATAAAAGAAAATAATACGAACATAAAGTAAATGGCTCAGTAGAATAGATTAAACATTGTAGCATAAGTATAATACAGGAAGGCACAATTTATAGTCCAATATATACATGTGTTTTGGGGAAGGGGGGATTGGGGGTCAAGTGTTTAAATTGTGCAGTATTTAACAATAAGAATAAAAGTATGGTAGCAGCAGTTGTGGCGTGTGTGTAGCATGAATGTGTGTGTGTGTGTGTGTGTGTGTGTGGATGTGTGCTAACGTGCGGAGAATCAGAGCAGGTGGTCAGTCCAGTTCAAGTGTTCAGCAGTCTGATGGCTTGTAGATAGAAACACTCTCTGAGTATTTTGGTATCAGACCTCATGTTCCAATATCGTCTACCCGACGGTAAGGCAGTGAACAGCTCGTGGCTGGGGTGTGTGGGGTCCCTGATGATGCTGCGGGCCTTCCTCAGGCACCGTTTCGAGTAGATGTCCTGGATGGGTGGGAGCATGGTCCCAGTGATGTACTCGGCCGTCTTTACCACCCGCTTGAGGGCCTTTCGTCTGTGTGTGTGTCAGTGTGTGTTTGTGTGTGAATGTCTGTATGAGAGACAGTCTAACTCAGAACAGTTCTGTAGTGTATATTATGGCTGGAATCTGACCAGTAGAGGCCCCAGATGTGGCTCAAAACTGTAATGTCCTTGGACAAGGCTAAACAATCCACCCTGTTTTCCACTACAGACATAAATGGAGGTCCTCTATGGGTAGAGCAGGGGTTTTCAAAGTGTGGTCCGCGGAGGTACTGCAGGGGGTCCACGGCCAGATATCCAAATATAAAAAACAACATTTTTTATTTATTTTTTTGCCCCATGGGATACAGTGGGGGAAAAAAGTATTTAGTCAGCCACCAGTTGTGCAAGTTCTCCCACTTAAAAAGATGAGAGAGGCCTGTAATTTTCATCATAGGTACACGTCAACTATGACAGACAAAATGGAAAAAAAATCCAGAAAATCACATTGTAGGATCTTTAATGAATTTATTTGCAAATTATGGTGGAAAATAAGTATTTGGTCAATAACAAAAGTTTCTCAATACTTTGTTATATACCCTTTGTTGGCAATGACACAGGTCAAACATTTTCTGTAAGTCTTCACAAGGTTTTCACACACTGTTGCTGGTATTTTGGCCCATTCCTCCATGCAGATCTCCTCTAGAGCAGTGATGTTTTGGGGCTGTCGCTGGGCAACACGGACATTCAACTCCCTCCAAAGATTTTCTATGGGGTTGAGACCTGGAGACTGGCTAGGCCACTCCAGGACCTTGAAATGCTTCTTACGAAGCCACTCCTTCGTTGCCCGGGCGGTGTGTTTGGGATCATTGTCATGCTGAAAGACCCAGCCATGTTTCATCTTCAATGCCCTTGCTGATGGAAGGAGGTTTTCACTCAAAATCTCACGATACATGGCCCCATTCA
The DNA here is from genome assembly GCF_964263955.1 of Coregonus lavaretus. Lineage (NCBI taxonomy): Eukaryota > Metazoa > Chordata > Actinopteri > Salmoniformes > Salmonidae > Coregonus > Coregonus lavaretus. Next base: position 25,216 of record NW_028166925.1, read on the forward strand.
TTCTTTCCTTTACACGAATCAGTCGTCCTGGTCCCTTTGCAGAAAAACAGCCCCAAAGCATGATGTTTCCACCCCCATGCTTCACAGTAGGTATGGTGTTCTTTGGATGCAACTCAGCATTCTTTGTCCTCCAAACACGACGAGTTGAGTTTTTACCAAAAAGTTATATTTTGGTTTCATCTGACCATATGACATTCTCCCAATCCTCTTCTGGATCATCCAAATGCACTCTAGCAAACTTCAGACGGGCCTGGACATATACTGGCTTAAGCAGGGGGACACGTCTGGCACTGCAGGATTTGAGTCCCTGGCGGCGTAGTGTGTTACTGATGGTAGGCTTTGTTACTTTGGTCCCAGCTCTCTGCAGGTCATTCACTAGGTCCCCCCGTGTGGTTCTGGGATGTTTGCTCACCGTTCTTGTGATCATTTTGACCCCACGGGGTGAGATCTTGCGTGGAGCCCCAGATCGAGGGAGATTATCAGTGGCCTTGTATGTCTTCCATTTTCTAATAATTGCTCCCACAGTTGATTTCTTCAAACCAAGCTGCTTACCTATTGCAGATTCAGTCTTCCCAGCCTGGTGCAGGTCTACAATTTTGTTTCTGGTGTCATTTGACAGCTCTTTGGTCTTGGCCATAGTGGAGTTTGGAGTGTGACTGTTTGAGGTTGTGGACAGGTGTCTTTTATACTGATAACAAGTTCAAACAGGTGCCATTAATACAGGTAACGAGTGGAGGACAGAGGATCCTCTTAAAGAAGAAGTTACAGGTCTGTGAGAGCCAGACATCTTGCTTGTTTGTAGGTACCAAATACTTATTTTCCACCATAATTTGCAAATAAATTCATTTAAAATCCTACAATGTGATTTGCTGGATTTTTTTTTCTCAATTTGTCTGTCATAGTTGACGTGTACCTATGATGAAAATTACAGGCCTCTCTCATCTTTTTAAGTGGGAGAACTTGCACAATTGGTGGCTGACTAAATACTTTTTTCCCCCACTGTATGTGGAATAAGTAGAGTAATATTATAGGATACAATGTAATATTATTAATCTACAATTTATGTTCTTAACCCTGGGCAACATAGGTCTGGTAGGCTCACAGGGTCCACAGTATTCCACCAATTATAGGCAGAGGTGGGACAAAGTCATTGTTATGCAAGTCACAAGTAAGTCTCAAGTCTTTGCCCTCGAGTCCCGAGTCAAGTCGAGTCAAAGATGAGGCAAGTCCCAAGTCGAGTCAAAAGTCAAAGCCATCAAGTCTCAAGTCGAGTCCAAAGTCCTACCATTTTAGTTTCGAGTCATTTCAAGTCCTCTTACCACAGAAATAAAATGTATACAAATCATGTATGTCTGTAAGATTTGTATTTATTTAAACCTTTTTATACAATAACATTAATCAAATACAGCAAAAAACATAACATTTAATTTTCACAAAAAAAATGCTTGTATTTGAACAGCATATTGCACTAGAACAATGCAGAGAGAGAGAGAGAGAGAGAGAGAGAGAGAGAGAGAGAGAGAGAGAGAGAGAGAGAGAGAGAGAGAGAGAGAGAGAGAGAGAGAGAGAGAGAGAGAGAGAGAGAGAGAGAGAGAGAGAGAGAGAGAGAGAGAGAGAGAGAGAGAGAGAGAGAGAGAGAGAGAGAGAGAGAGAGAGAGAGAGAGAGAGAGAGAGAGAGAGAGAGAGAGAGAGAAAATGGTTTACGGGGAAGGACAAACACCAAAGCTCTGGAAGTAAAAACAGTGTGGGAACCTGCACTGCAAATGAACAGATCTTACTCCATGTGAAACTCCTACCACAGGAGAGAGAGAGCTGTGTGGACAGGTGATGAGCAGAGAGTGAGTGTGTGTGCGCGCATGCGTGCTGTGGACAGGTGGAGGGAGGCCCCTATACTGCATTGCATTTGCAAAAGATCAAATTGGCCAAAAGTCTGTCAGTCATTTGTGCACGATGGGGACGCAGAATGATGCCACCATGGCTGAAAACTCGCTCCACTGGAGCACTAGAAGCAGGCACTGCCAAGACTCGGATGGCTACTTGAAAGAGTGAAGGAAGAGTCTTACTGTTCAGTGCCCAGAACAAAAGGGCATTCTGTCCTTCTGCCATGTCAATGTAGTGACTTAGTTGTACTGCTGGTGGGGTCCCAACATCCCTTTTCTGCCTCTTATGGTATGCAGCAAACAGCCCTTCTCCTTCCATGTCCTCTAGTTCTTCTTCAGCAGGCACCGGCACAGGCTGCTCTGTCTCTGCAGCATCTTGCAGGATCAATTCTAAAAATAAAAATAAAAACGTGTCACAACAGCAGAAACAAAAGAGCCCTTATTTCTGATGTTGATGATACTGTTCAAGACTGAAATTTTTTATTATTGTTAAAGTCAGATTAATATCACATTAGATCCTATATCAGATTAAGATCAAATTATTGTACGTTGCATTTAAGTTGCATTGCAAGTCAATAATATTTACCTTTAACTCGTTGTGCCACCTCTGCCTTGATGTCACGGTTGACCAGCACATGGGGCTCAATCCACAGCAGACAAAAGGCTGGATCCAAGGCAGCTGCTTTCAGGTAGACTGTGTCTGAAAAGGGGGCAGTGATCCCTTCTTGAGACTGGGCCATTTTTACATTAATGAAGATCCCAAGAAATCTTTTTTTCAGGGATGCCTGCAGACCTCTGACCAGGCCACTCAGGAAACGAACTTGAGGCTTCAGCTTCTCAAGATGGTGATTGAGGGACAAGATGGATGGAACAACTGCACTGATTGTAATGACTTTCTCCCCCTGTGTCAAATCAGTTGCTTCTCCGAACGGTTTTAAGATGTCCACCAACTCCTTCAGCAGATTCCACTCTCGTGGTGTGAATGACAGTTCATTATGCCCGGCCTTCTCAAGAACTGCGCAGAGCTTTTGCTGATCACAATGAAGGACTGCTTTTACCTGCCGCAGTGTGGAATTCCACCTCGTGCTCACTGCAGCAGGGATGCCTCTGTGCTCCCCAAATTCACCATCGAAGATGTCTTTAAACGTTGTGCTTGTGTGGAGCAGGGAGCTAAGTTTTGATAACTTGGAGAGAGAAGGACATGCCGCTTTTGTTTCTTTCAAACCGTCTCCCACAACCAGCTGCAATGTGTGTGCAAAACACTGCAGGCGCTGTTTCTTTGCCATAGCAGCATCGACGGTTTGCTGGTCTTCTTGGGTTAAGTCATGCCATAGCTCAGGATCATCAAGATTATCTCCAGCATCTTCATCTTCCTCCTGTTCGCTGGGGAAGCAGACTGTAAATGCCTTGCGCATGTTAGCAGCATTGTCACTAATTATATAGTCCAATTTAGCTTTGATGTTGTATTCATCACATATTGCCTCAAATTGGTCACAGATTCGCTCTGCTGTGTGAGAGCCTTTGAAGCGGTTGCAGGCCAAGAGATTAGTCTTTAGCTGTACCCTCTCTGCATCTCGCTCCATCCAGTGCACAGTGACACCAAGGAATCCCCTCATCTTTCGATCAGACCAAATGTCCACAGTGACTGAAACATGGTCAGTGTTGCTCAATTGAGTTTTTAACTTTGACCGTCTCTCCTCAGCAAGGCTCTCTGTTTTTGTGGTCAGCGTTCGGCGACATACTGGGGTATACTTGCTGTCCAGCACAGCCAGAAAGTGACGAAAGCTCTTATTTTCCACAATAGACAGAGGGAAATTGCAATCAATAATCAAGTCAGACAGTATCGCATTGGAGATGGCCTTCTGCTGTGGGTGGGTCAGGCTGTAACGCCCTACACGAGTGTCAAGGAATTGTGAGATTGAAGGCTGTTGTGGTTCATCTACGATGATTTTGTTCATCTGGTATTCTTCATACCTGTAACAGAGAAGAATATGAAACAGATGTCAGAAAATCCTTTACAGCCACACATGTTGTATTTGAAACTACTCTTTACTCATATCAATGTTGTTGTGTTAATATTCATTGCCTATTGTACACTACGGTTTACGATAATACATTTCAGTGTCAGTGTATGCAATATTAAGAATATTTTCACTGCTTCAAAATTCATAAGAAAGCCCTTTCCCTCAAGAAACTGAAGTCATATGCTTTATAGCAGTGGTTTTCAAAGTGGGGACGGGGACCCTTGGGTGCCGCGAGGGGGTTCTAGGGGGGCCATGGCAAGTTGGCATGAAAAGTATAGAAAAACAAAATAATTGAATAAATTAAATAACTAAAGTAAACCAAATTAAACCAAAAATAAGCTAAACAATATTCCCATTAGTTAAGAACTGCACTATAATAATCTATTGCATCTCTGAACATTACTACTATAATCGTTATTATTTTATTATATACTGTATATATCCCAGTGGTGCGCTGCCTCACAGACCTACTGTAGACTACGGTAGCACTCTGTCCATGCGCTGTCTGCTGTTTGGGCATGATATGAAAAGGGAAGGCTAATGGTGGATCTACTGTGACTGTGTTATCATTTTCCTCTTTACAATGTATACGTCTTACTATGTTTCCTGTTGTACTTGGATGGGTTTAGGGATGCACCAACTACATCCGAGTTGTGAAAGGGGGTGCATTCATTGTTTAATTGTGATATTTTGTCTTCAGCGACAGTTCAGCTTAGTTGTGATTAACCAAAATTACATAAACGACCTCAATGAGGCAGCACACCAGCAACTCTGAAACTGAATTCTAAAACGCTTAACGTGAAAAACGCTTAACGTTGCTTAATGCTTAATATACTAAGACAGTAATATTATAAGACCAAACTCTGCAAATATCATATTAATAAAGCATACTATGTACAAAACATCAGATGAGCCCAGAATACATAGTAGCCTACATAAGACATGTTAAGCCTTTTCTTATAATGGTTTTCTATGGGAGGAAAACACTTAACGTGTTGTTAAACGTGTTTGCGTTCATATTCTGGCCTCATCTGATGTTTTGTACATTTAGTATACTTTATTAATATGATATTTATAGTTTGGTCTTTTAATATTACTGTCTCAGTATATTAAGACACGTTAAGCCTTTTCTTATAATAGTTTTCTATGGGAGGAAAACGCAACGTGTTATTAAACGTGTTTGCGTTCATATTCTGGGCTCATCTGATGTTTTGTACATAGTATACTTTATTAATATGATATTTACAGAGTTTGGTCTTTTAATAACACTGTCTTAGTACATTAAAGAACGTTAAGCGTTTTTCACGAAAGCGTTTTAGAATGTCCATATAATAGCAGTTCAAAAATCCATATTTTTGTAAGCATGAACCAGCAAGGGAGACGTGCGTTTGTCTCGTTGATACAGTAAATATGCAGCAGCTAGCTAGTAAGTTACGGTACATCCGATAAGGTGCGTAGCATTCGTTCAAAACTTACCTTTCTTTGTGCAACTTCAGGTGTCGAACAAAGTTGGACGTTGTGGCAGCTCCGTCTGTAATCTTCGATCCGCATGTTTTGCAGATTGCAACTCGTTTTTTGTCGACTACCTCGTAATTTTTATAGCCAAACCAAACTATCTTCGGTATCATTTTGACAACTGGCGCGTTGTTGCTTGATGTGCTTCATTGGTTGTCTTGCAATGTGCCTGCTTAGATGCTGTCGAATCAAAACAACGTGGGACTACAGTGATTGGATAACGTGCAGGCAGCGCGCGCTCTCTGTATGCATACAGGTGGATGGTGCACATTTTTTTCACAGATGCAGATAAACGGAGAGCGGCGCGGCCGTGTGAAAAATTTTTTCCCCAGTTTTCATGGGAAGTAGCAAGTCTTCTCGAGTCATAAGGCGCAAGTCCAAGTGAAGTCACGAGTCATTGATGTTAAAGTCCAAGTCGAGTTGCAAGTCTTTGTACATTTTGTCGAGTCGAGTCTGAAGTCATCAAATTCATGACTCGAGTCTGACTCGAGTCCAAGTCACATGACTCGAGTCCACACCTCTGATTATAGGTTTTTCAACTCAATACTCAATGCACTGTAATTTAAGTTTTTTAACGGAAATGTTTTCTCTCTGCAGGATATCCTTTAAAGCTGCAACAACTAAAAATCTCTCTGCCCCATGAAGAAATTGAATTGCAGGAAATTAGCTTGAAAACTGCAAAAATAATTATCCGATGCCAAGAGGCAGGTCTTTAAAATGTTCCTTCCCAGGGCCGAGATGTTGTTCGGCCACTCACTGCCGAAGTCATAGTAAAACTCCTTGTATGCTATTTTTATCTAACTTGAGTTGTGTTCTGATTATGAGGGGGTCCCTGTTGAATTTCTATCACAAAAGGGGTCCCCAGCCCTGTGTGTGAATGTGTTTGTGTGTGTGTGTGTGTTTGTGTGTGTGCGTGTGCGTGTGCGCGTGTGTGTGTGTGTGTGTGTGTGTGTGCGTGCGTGCGTGTGTGTGTGTGAGCGAGTGTGTGTGTGTGTGTGTGTGCATAAATGCATACGTATTGGTGTGTATGCATACATACAGGTACAGTTGAAGTCGGAAGTTTACATACACTTAGGTTGGAGTCATTAAATCTAGTTTTTCAACCACTCCACAAATTTCTTGTTAACAAACTATAGTTTTGGCAAGTCGGTTAGGACATCTACTTTGTGCAGGACACAAGTAATATTTCGAACAATTGTTTAGAGACTGATTATTTCACTTATAATTCACTGTATCACAATTCAGTGGGTCAGAAGTTTACATACATTAAGTTTACTGTGCCTTTAAACAGCTTGGAAAATTCCAGAAAATGATGTCATGGCCTTAGAAGCTTCTGATAGGCTAATTGACATCATTTGAGTCAATTGGAGGTGTACCTGTGGATGTATTTCAAGGCCTACCTTCAAACTCAGTGCCTCTTTGTTTGACATCATGGGAAAATCAAAATAAATCAACCAAGACCTCAGATTTTTTTTTTTGTAGACCTCCACAAGTCTGGTTCAACCTTGGGAGCAATTTCCAAACGCCTGAAGGTACCACGTTCATCTGTACAAACAATAGTACGCAAGTATAAACACCATGGGACCACGCAGCCGTCATACCGCTCAGGAAGGAGATGCATTCTGTCTCCTAGAGATGAACGTACTTTGGTGCGAAAAGTGCAAATCAATCCCAGAACAACAGCAAAGGACCTTGTGAAGATGCTGGAGGAAACAGGTACAAAAGTATTTATATCCACAGAAAAACGAGTCCTATATCGACATAACCTGAATGGCCGCTCAGCAAGGAAGAAGCCACTGCTCCAAAATCGCCATAAAAAAGCCAGACTACGGTTTGCAACTGCACATGGGGGCAAAGATCGTACTTTTTGGAGAAATGTCCTCTGGTCTGATGAAACAAAAATAGAACTGTTTGGCCATAATGACCATCGTTATGTTTGGAGGAAAAAAGGGAGCTTGCAAGCTGAAGAACACCATCCCAACCATGAAGCACGGGGGTTGCATCATCATGCTGTGGGGGTGCTTTGCTGCAGGAGGGACTGGTGCACTTCACAAAATAGATGGCATCATGTGGAAGGAAAATTATGTGGATATATTGAAGCAACATCTCAAGACATCAGTCAGGAAGTTAAAGCTTGGTCGCAAATGGCTCTTCCAAATGGACAATGACCCCAAGCATACTTCCAAAGTTGTGGCAAAATGGCTTAAGGACAACAAAGTCAAGGTATTGGAGTGGCCATCACAAAGCTCTGACCTCAATCCTATAGAAAATGTGTGGGCAGAACTGAAAAAGCATGTGCGAGCAAGGAGGCCTACAAACCTGACTCAGTTACACCAGCTCTGTCAGGAGGAATGGGCCAAAATTCACCCAACATATTGTGGGAAGCTTGTGGAAGGCTACCCGAAACGTTTGACCCAAGTTAAACAATTTAAAGGCAATGCTACCAAATACTAATTGAGTGTATGTAAACTTCTGATCCACTGGGTATGTGATGAAAGAAATAAAAGCTGAAATAAATCATTGTCTCTACTATTATTCTGACATTTCACATTCTTAAAATAAAGTGGTGATCCTAACTGACCTAAGACAGGATTAAATGTCAGGAAATGTGAAAAACTGAGTTTAAATGTATTTGGCTAAGGTGTATGTAAACTTCCAACTTCAACTGTAATTGCCAAAATAAAGGAAACACTTAAGTAAATGAGGGATACAAAGTATATTGAAAGCAGGTGCTTCTACACAGGTGTGGTTCCTGAGTTAATTAAGCAATTAACAACCCACCATGCTTAGTGTGATGTATAAAAATGCCCAGTTGCCCATGATTTTGGCTACAATTGGCTAGAAGAAGGAAGAAATCTCAGTGACTTTGAAAGAGGGGTCTCAAATCAAATCAAATAAAATGTTGTTGGTCGCATACAAATGTTTTGCAGATGTTATTGCAGGTGTAGTGAAATGCTTGTGTTCCTAGCTCCAACAGTGCAGTAATATCTAACAATACACAACAATACACACAAATCTAAAAGTACAAGATTGAAATTAAGAAATATAGAAATGTTAGGATGAGCAGTGTCAGACTCCGGAATATACACTACCAGATAAAAGTTTGTACACACCTACTCATTTAAGGGTTTTTCTATATTTTTACAATTTTTTACATTGTAGAATAATTGTGAAGACATCAAAACTATGAAATACAGTGGGGAAAAAAAGTATTTAGTCAGCCACCAATTGTGCAAGTTCTCCCACTTAAAAAGATGAGAGAGGCCTGTAATTTTCATCATAGGTACACGTCAATTATGACAGACAAAATTAGGAAAAAAAATCCAGAAAATCACATTGTAGGATTTTTTATGAATTTATTTGCAAATTATGGTGGAAAATAAGTATTTGGTCAATAACAAAAGTTTCTCAATACTTTGTTATATACCCTTTGTTGGCAATGACACAGGTCAAACGTTTTCTGTAAGTCTTCACAAGGTTTTCACACACTGTTGCTGGTATTTTGGCCCATTCCTCCATGCAGATCTCCTCTAGAGCAGTGATGTTTTGGGGCTAAAAACCAGCCCCAAAGCATGATGTTTCCACCCCCATGCTTCACAGTAGGTATGGTGTTCTTTGGATGCAACTCAGCATTCTTTGTCCTCCAAACACGACGAGTTGAGTTTTTACCAAAAAGTTATATTTTGGTTTCATCTGATCATATGACATTCTCCCAATCCTCTTCTGGATCATCCAAATGCACTCTAGCAAACTTCAGACGGGCCTGGACATGTACTGGCTTAAGCAGGGGGACACGTCTGGCACTGCAGGATTTGAGTCCCTGGCGGCGTAGTGTGTTACTGATGGTAGGCTTTGTTACTTTGGTCCCAGCTCTCTGCAGGTCATTCACTAGGTCCCCCCGTGTGGTTCTGGGATTTTTGCTCACCGTTCTTGTGATCATTTTGACCCCACGGGGTGAGATCTTGCGTGGAGCCCCAGATCGAGGGAGATTATCAGTGGTCTTGAATGTCTTCCATTTCCTAATAATTGCTCCCACAGTTGATTTCTTCAAACCAAGCTGCTTACCTATTGCAGATTCAGTCTTCCCAGCCTGGTGCAGGTCTACAATTTTGTTTCTGGTGTCCTTTGACAGCTCTTTGGTCTTGGCCATAGTGGAGTTTGGAGTGTGACTGTTTGAGGTTGTGGACAGGTGTCTTTTATACTGATAACAAGTTCAAACAGGTGCCATTAATACAGGTAACGAGTGGAGGACAGAGGAGCCTCTTAAAGAAGAAGTTACAGGTCTGTGAGAGCCAGAAATCTTGCTTGTTTGTAGGTGACCAAATACTTATTTTCCACCATAATTTGCAAATAAATTCATAAAAAATCCTACAATGTGATTTTCTGGATTTTTTTTTCTCAATTTGTCTGTCATAGTTGACGTGTACCTATGATGAAAATTACAGGCCTCTCTCATCTTTTTAAGTGGGAGAACTTGCACAATTGGTGGCTGACTAAATACTTTTTCCCCCCACTGTAACACATATGGAATCATGTAGTAACCAAAAAAGTGTGAAACAATTTTTGAGATTCTTCAAATAGCCACCCTTTGCCTTGATGACAGCTTTGCACACTCTTGGCATTCTCTCAACCAGCTTCATGAGCTGGAATACATTTCAATTAACAGGTGTGCCATGTTAAAAGTTAATTTGTGGAATTTCTTTCCTTCTTAATGCGTTTGAGCCAATCAGTTGTGTGTGACAAGGTAGGGGGGGCATACAGAAGATAGACCTATTTGGTAAAAGACCAAGTCCATATTATGGCAAGAACCGCTCAAATAAGCAAAGAAAAACGACAGTCCATCATTACTTTAAGACATGAAGGTCAGTCAATCCGGAATATTTCAAGAACTTTGAAAGTTTCTTCAAGTGCAGTCGCAAAAACCATCAAGTGCTATGATGAAACCGGCTCTTATGAGGACCACCACAGGAATGGAAGGCCCAGAGTTACCTCTGCTGCAGAGGATAGGTTCATTAGAGTTACCAGCCTCAGAAATTGCAGCCCAAATAAATGCTTCACAGAGTTCAAGACACAGACACATCTCAACATCAACTGTTCAGAGGGGAATGTGTGAATCAGGCCTTCATGGTCGAATTGCTACAATAAAACCACTACTAAAGGACACCAAATAGAAGAAGAGACCTGCTTGGGCCAAGAAACACGAGCAATTAGACCGGTGGAAATATGTCCTTTGGTCTGTTTAACACTTTTTTGTTTACTACATGATTCCATTTGTGTTATTTCATAGTTTTGATGTCTTCACTATTATTCTGCAATGTAGAAAATAGTAAAAATAAAGAAAAACCCTTGAATGAATAGGTGTGTCCAAACTTTTGACTGGTACTGTATATATATATATATATATATATATATATATATATATATAATGTATAGACATTATGGACAGTATGTGGATAGAATATATAGTATATCTGTAGAATACGTAGGATAGAATATTATACATACAGCAATATTGGAATAGAATAGCCTTGACTAGAATACAGTATATACAAATGAAATGAGTAAAACAGTATGTAAACATTATTAAAGTGACCAGTGTTCCATGTCTATGTACATAGGGCAGCAGCCTCTAAGGAGCAGGGTTGAGTAACCGGTTGGTACCCGGCTAGTGACAGTGTTAAGTTCAGGGCAGGGTACTGGGTGGAGGCCGGCTAGTGATGGCTATTTAACAGTCTGATGGCCTTGAGACAGAAGTTGTTTTTCAGTCTCTCTGTCCCAGCTTTGATGCACCTGTACTGACTTTGCCTTCTGGATGATAGCGGGATGAACAGGCCATGGCTTGGGTGGCTGAGGTCCTTGATGATCTTCTTGGCCTTCCTGTGACACCGGGTGCTGTAGATGTCCTGATGGGCAGGCAGTGTGCCCCCTGTGATGTGTTGGAAAGACTGCATCACCCTCTGTAGAGCCCTGCGGTTGCGGATGGTGCAGTTGCCGTACCAGGCGGTGATACAGCCCGACAGGATGCTCTCAATGGTGCATCTGTAAAATGTGAGGGTCTTAGGGGCCAAGCCGAATTTCTTTGGAGTGAGTAGTCATGCTGTACTTCACTCTGCAGGTAATATGACACACATTACATTACAATGGAACGATTTGATTCGTGTAATGTTAGCTAGCTACATAGTTGTCTTTGTATCAAAGATAAAGGTATAGTATAGAGAAATTATCGAGGTTAGCTAGCCAGCTACATTCGTTCGCAGCGACGCCGTTTTTCAAACAAAGTCAACACCGCAGCCATTGCTAGCTAGCCAAAACTACCAGCTAGCAGTACTGTAGCAACTAAATACAATATCATTTTAGTCAATGAGAATTTTGCAACGTAAAATTTCACTTTCTGAACATTCGAGATGTGTAGTCCACTTGTGTAGTTAGCATGACTGACTTTGTGCTAGCTAGCCAACGTTTAATTATTTCTGCGTTATGAAAGGAATTAGACACGGACATGAATGATCTGTTTAGTGTGTTAACACACTATTGTTAGTTTGTTGTAACCAATTATTGGTGCTAAACTGTGTGTTATTGGATGCTAGCATGCTAGTTAGCTATGGCGTCATAGGATACGGTGCCCTGGGCGGTTTTCACAGAAGAATACTGTACCAAGTTAGCTAGCTGAATAAACTAAGTTAGAGTCTATTCCTAGAAACATTGAACCGCTGTAGTTTACAACAATTATAATTTCTAAAGTGGAAGTTGGGAGAGTTGTATTTTAGTGTTTCAGTGAAAGGTAGGTGAGGGAGGCCCCGCTCTCTCGCTTTCCCAGTTAATTTTATTCCGATCTCTTTTGCATTATTGTAGCCTTTTCTGTAGCCTGTCAACTATGGGTCTGTCTATCCCTGTTCTCTCCTCTCTGCACAGGCCATACAAACGCTTCACACCGCGTGGAGGCTGCCACTCTAATCTGGTGGTCCCTGTGCGCACAACCCACGTGGAGTTCCAGGTCTCCGGCAGCCTCTGGAACTACCGTTCTGCAGCCAACAAGGCAGAGTTCATCTCAGCCTATGCTACCCTCCAGTCCCTTGACTTCTTGACGCTGACGGAAACATGGATTACCACAGAAAACACTGCTACTCCTACTGCTCTTTCCTTGTCTGATCATGTCTTCTCGCATTCCCTAAGAGCATCTGGTCAGCGCGGCGGTGGCACAGGAATCCTCATCTCTCCCAAGTGGACATTCTGTCTTTTCCCCCTGACCCATCTGTTTATCTCCTCATTTGAATTCCATGCTGTCACAGTCACTAGCCCATTCAAGCTTAACATCCTTATCATTTATCGCCCTCCAGGTTCCCTTGGAGAGTTCATCAATGAGCTTGACGCCTTGATAAGTTCCTTTCCTGAGGATGGCTCACCCCTCACAGTTCTGGGTGACTTTAACCTCCCTACGTCTGCCTTTGACTCATTTCTCTCGGCCTCCTTCTTTCCACTCCTTTCCTCTTTTGACCTCACCCTCTCACCGCCCCCCCCCCCCCCTACTCACAAGGCAGGCAATACGCTTGACCTCATCTTTACTAGACACTGTTCTTCTACTAATCTCACTGCAACTCCCCTCCAAGTCTCCGACCACTACTTTGTATCCTTTTCTCTCTCACTCTCCTCCAACACTACTCACTCTGCCCCTACTCAGATGGTAATGTGCCGTCGCAACCTTCGCTCTCTCTCTCCCACTACTCTCTCCTCTTCCATCCTATCATCTCTTCCCACTGCTAAATCCTTCTCCCTCCGATCTCCTGATTCTGCCTCCTCAACCATCCTCTCCTCCCTTTCTGCATCTTTTGACTCTCTATGTCCCCTATCCTCCCGGCCGGCTCGGTCCTCCCCTCCTGCTCCGTGGCTTGACGACTCATTGCGAGCTCACAGAACAGGGCTCCGGGCAGCCAAGCGGAAATGGAGGAAAACTTGACTCCCTGCGGACCTGTCATATTTTCACTCCCTCCTCTCTACATTTTCTTCCTCTGTTTCTGCTGCTAAAGCCACTTTCTACCACTCTAAATTTCAAGCCTCTGCCTCTAACCCTAGGAAGCTCTTTGCCACCTTCTCCTCCCTGCTGAATCCTCCTCCCCCCTCCTCCCTCTCTGTGGATGACTTCGTCAACCATTTTGAAAAAAAGGTTGACGACATCCGATCCTCATTTATTAAGTCAAATGACACCGCTGGTCCTGCTCACACTGCCCTACCCCATGCTTTGATTTCTTTCTCCCCTCTCTCTCCAGATGAAATCTTGCGACTTGTGATGGCCGTCTGCTCAACAACCTGCCCGCTTGACCCTATCCCCTCCTCTCTTCTCCAGACCATTTCTGGAGACCTTCTCCCTTACCTCACCTCGCTCATCAACTCATCCTTGACCGCTGCTAATGTCCCTTCCGTCTTCAAGAGCGCGAGAGTTGCACCCATCCTCAATAAACCTACACTCGATCCCTCCGATGTCAACAACTACAGACCAGTATCCCTTCTTTCTTTTCTCTCCAAAACTCTTGAGCGTGCCGTCTCTAGCCAACTCTCCTGCTATCTCTCTCAGAATGACCTTCTTGATCCAAACCAGTCAGATTTCAAGACTGGTCATTCAACTAAGACTGCTCTTCTCTGTGTCACGGAGGCTCTCTGCACTGCTAAAGCTAACTCTCTCTCCTCTGCTCTTATCCTTCTAGACCTATCTGCTGCCTTTGATACTGTGAACCATCAGATCCTCCTCTCCACCCTCTCCGAGTTGGGCATCTCCGGCACTGCTCACTCTTGGATTGCATCCTACCTGACAGGTCGCTCCTACCAGGTGGCGTGGCGAGAATCTGTCTCCGCACCACGTGCTCTCACCATTGGTGTCCCCCAGGGCTCAGTTCTAGGCCCTCTCTTATTCTGTCTATACACCAAGTCACTTGGCTCTGTCATATCCTCACATGGTCTCTCCTATCATTGCTACGCAGACGACACAATTAATATTCTCCTTTCCCCCTTCTGATAACCAGGTGGCGAATCGCATCTCTGCATGTCTGGCGTGCATATCAGTGTGGATGTCGGATCACCACCTCAAGCTGAACCTCGGCAAGACGGAGCTACTCTTCCTCCCGGGGAAGGACTGCCCGCTCCATGATCTCGCCATCACGGTTGACAATTCCATTGTGTCCTCCTCCCAGAGTGCAAGGAACCTTGGCGTGACCCTGGACAACACCCTGTCGTTCTCCGCTAACATCAAAGCGGTGACCCGATCCTGCAGGTTCATGCTCTACAACATTCGCAGAGTACGACCCTACCTTACACAGAAAGCAGCACAGGTCCTAATCCAGGCACTTGTCATCTCCCGTCTGGATTACTGCAACTCGCTGTTGGCTGGGCTCCCTGCCTGCGCCATTAAACCCCTACAACTTATCCAGAATGCTGGATAAGCCCGTCTGGTGTTCAACCTTCCCAAGTTCTCTCATGTCACGCCGCTCCTCCGCACACTCCACTGGCTTCCAGTCGAAGCTCGCATCTACTACAAAACCATGGTGCTTGCCTACGGAGCTGTGAGGGGAACGGCACCTCCTGACCTTCAGGCTCTGATCAGACCCTACACCCAAACGAGGGCACTACGTTCATCCACCTCTGGCCTGCTAGCCCCCCTACCTCTACGGAAGCACAGTTCCCGCTCAGCCCAGTCAAAGCTATTCGCTGCTCTGGCACCCCAATGGTGGAACAAGCTCCCCCACGACGCCAGGACAGCGGAGTCACTGACCACCTTCCGGAGACACTTGAAACCCTACCTCTTTAAGGAATACCTGGAATAGCATAACAGTAATCCTTCTATCCCCCTCCCCCTCCCCACCCCCCCATAAAAAAAAGGAGAGGTTGTCCCACTGGCTATCCTAAGTTGAATGCACCAATTTGTAAGTCGCTCTGGATAAGAGCATCTGCTAAATGACTTAAATGTAAATGTAAGAGGCGCTGTTGCGCCTTCTTTACCACACTGTCTGTGTGGGTGGACCATTTCCGATTTTCAGTGATGTGTACGCCGAGGAACTTTTTACCTTCTCCACTGCGGCCCCGTCAATGTGGATGGGGGCGTGCTCCCTCTGCTGTCTTCTGAAGTCCACAATCAGCTCCTTTGTTTGTTGACATTGAGAGAGAGGTTATTTTCCAGGCACCAATTCACCAGGGCCCTCAGCTCCTCCCTGTAGGCTGTCTTGTCGTTGTTGGATATCAGGCCTACCACTGTTGTGTCATCTGCAAACTTGATGATTGAGTTGGAGGCGTGCGGGGCCATGCAGTCATGAGTGAACAGGGAGTGCAGGAGTAGGCTGAGCACGTACCCTTGTGGGGCCCCTGTGTTGGTGTTGTTGCTTACCGTCACCACCTGGGGGCGGCCCATCAGGAAGTCCAGGACCCAGTTGCACAGGGCGGGGTTCAGACCCAGGGCCCTGAGTTTAATGATGAGCTTGGAGGGTACTATGGTGTTGAAGGCTGAACTGTAGTCAATGAACAGCATTCTTATATAGGTATTCCTCTTGTCCAGATGGGATATGGTAGTGTGCAGTGCGATTGCATCATCCATGGATCTATTGGGGCTGTATGCAAATTGCAGTGGGTCTAGGGTGTCGGGTAAAGTGGAGGTGATATAATCCTTAAGCACTTCATGATGACAGGAGTGAGTGTTACGGGGCGATAATCATTTAGTTCAGTTACCTTAGCTTTCTTGGGTACAGGAACAATGGTGGACATCTTGAAGCAAGTGGGGACAGCAGACTGGGATAGGGAGATATTGACTATGTCCGTAAACACTCCAGCCAGCTGTTCTGTACATGCTCTAAGGACGCGGCTAGGGATGCCGTCTGGGCCGGCAGCCTTGCGAGGGTTAACACACTTAAATGTCTTAATCACGTCGGCCATGGAGAACGAGAGCTCAAAGGAGCATAGGGAGTTTAAAGTGTGTGTGTGTGTGTGTGTGTGTGTGTGTGTGTGTGTGTGTGTGTGTGTGTGTGTGTGTGTGTGTGTGGGTGTGTTTTCAGGTGGCTCGTGGTGGCCCAACGTCCTAGTAAGACACTTTATGTTGGTGTTTCCTTTATTTTGGCAGTTACCTGTATGAGTGTATGTCTTCTGCAATATCAGCCTGGAACACAACAACACACTCCCTGACTCCTGCCTCATTGTCCCTGCTAACCACAGACAGCTTAATGGATGTAATCAGAGAAAGGTGTATTTGGTGTACAATATCTGTGAGTGTGTGTAATTGGAAGTTGTATGTATGCGTGTGTGTGTGTGTCTATGTGTGTTGCCCTGCCTCGCCAGCTCCCGTCTTCCGTCAGCGGTAAAGCTCCTGTCTTACCTGTGGATTAGGTTGGATCAAACAATGATTGACAACCCCACTCTCCCCTCCCCTCTCCCTGTGTGTTTGGGGTTACTGTGTAACACAGGCATGAAACCATGGCTACAGTGGAATGGAGGGAAAGAAGGATAGGCGTAGGAGAAAGGTGTGTGGTGTGTGTTTGTGTGTGTGTGAGGAGATGAGAATGTGGTGTTGAGCCTAGCTGTCAGTCCCTGCCATGTTTTACAGGCTGTCTGCTCCACACTGTGATTAGAGCAGTACTGTGATGTGATGACACGACCTGAAACTACAGAGAGAGAGAGAGAGAGAGAGGAGAGAGAGAGAGAGAGAGAGAGAGAGAGAGAGAGAGAGAGAGAGAGAGAGAGAGAGAGGAGAGAGAGAGAGAGAGAGAGAGAGGAGAGAGAGAGAGAGAGGAGAGAGGAGAGAGAGAGAGAGAGAGAGAGAGAGAGAGAGAGAGAGAGAGAGAGAGAGAGAGAGGAGAGAGAGAGGAGAGAGAGAGAGAGAGAGAGAGAGAGAGAA
>NW_028166925.1:47500-88528 GCF_964263955.1 Coregonus lavaretus
AAAAAATTCTAAAAAATAAATAATGGAAAAGTGGTGTGTGCATATGTAATCACCCCTTTGCTATGAAGCCCCTAAATAAGATCTGGTGCAACCAATTACCTTCAGAAGTCACATAATTAGTTAAATAAAGTCCACCTGTGTCAGAATTGTGTCAGAATTGAAGGAATGATGGATGGCGCTAAATACAGGGAAATTCTTGAGGGAAACCTGTTTCAGTCTTCCAGAGATTTGAGACTGGGACGGCGGTTCACCTTCCAGCAGGACAATGACCCTATGCATACTGCTAAAGCAACACTTGAGTGGTTTAAAGGGAAACATTTAAATGTCTTGGAATGGCCTAGTCCAGGGTTCTTCAATTCCGGTCATGGAGGGCCAAAACACCTCTGTTTTTCATCCTCTCCTTCTAATCAGGGGCTAATTCCGACCTGGGACACCAGGTGAGTGCAATTAACTACCAGGTAGAAATAAAAAACAGAAATGTTTCGGCCCTCCAGGACCGGAATTGAAGAACCCTGGCCTAGTCAAAGCCCAGACCTCAATCCAATTGAGAATCTGTGGTATGACTTAAAGATTGCTGTACACCAGCGGAACCCATCCAACTTGAAAGAGCTGGAGCAGTTTTGCCTTGAAGAATGAGCAAAAATCCCAGTGGCTAGATGTGCCAAGCTCATAGAGACATACCCCAAGAGACTTGCAGCTGTAATTGCTGCAAAAGGTGGCTCTACAAAGTATTACTTTGGGGGGGGGGGGGGGGGTTGAATAGTTATGCACGCTCAAGTTTTCTGTTTTTTTTTCTAATTTCTTGTTTGTTTCACAAAAAAAAATATTGTGCAAGGTGATGAGCTTGATGTTCCAAGATGGTGTAGCAGTGCGGTCGTGTATTCTGTTGTGTCTTTTTTGTCTTTTTTCGTATATACACTGCTAAAAAAAATAAAGGGAACACTTAAACAACACAATGTAACTCCAAGTCAATCACACTTCTGTGAAATCAAACTGTCCACTTAGGAAGCAACACTGATTGACAATAAATGTCACATGCTGTTGTGCAAATGGAATAGACAACAGGTGGAAATTATAGGCAATTAGCAAGACACCCCCAATAAAGAAGTGGTTCTGCAGGTGGTGACCACAGACCACTTCTCAGTTCCTATGCTTCCTGGCTGATGTTTTGGTCACTTTTGAATGCTGGCGGTGCTTTCACTCTAGTGGTAGCATGAGACGGAGTCTACAACCCACACAAGTGGCTCAGGTAATGCAGCTCATCCAGGATGGCACATCAATGCGAGCTGTGGCAAGAAGGTTTGCTGTGTCTGTCAGCGTAGTGTCCAGAGCATGGAGGCGCTACCAGGAGACAGGCCAGTACATCAGGAGACGTGGAGGAGGCCGTAGGAGGGCAACAACCCAGCAGCAGGACCACTACCTCCGCCTTTGTGCAAGGAGGAGCAGGAGGAGCACTGCCAGAGCCCTGCAAAATGACCTCCAGCAGACCACAAATGTGCATGTGTCTGCTCAAACGGTCAGAAACAGACTCCATGAGGGTGGTATGAGGGCCCGACGTCCACAGGTGGGGGTTGTGCTTACAGCCCAACACCGTGCAGGACGTTTGGCATTTGCCAGAGAACACCAAGATTGGCAAATTCGCCACTGGCGCCCTGTGCTCTTCACAGATGAAAGCAGGTTCACACTGAGCACATGTGACAGACGTGACAGAGTCTGGAGACGCCGTGGAGAACGTTCTGCTGCCTGCAACATCCTCCAGCATGACCGGTTTGGCGGTGGGCCAGTCATGGTGTGGGGTGGCATTTCTTTGGGGGGCCGCACAGCCCTCCATGTGCTCGCCAGAGGTAGCCTGACTGCCATTAGGTACCGAAGTGAGATCCTCAGACCCCTTGTGAGACCATATGCTGGTGCGGTTGGCCCTGGGTTCCTCCTAATGCAAGACAATGCTAGACCTCATGTGGCTGGAGTGTGTCAGCAGTTCCTGCAAGAGGAAGGCATTGATGCTATGGACTGGCCCGCCCATTCCCCAGACCTGAATCCAATTGAGCACATCTGGGACATCATGTCTCGCTCCATCCACCAACGCCACATTGCACCACAGACTGTCCAGGAGTTGGCGGATGCTTTAGTCCAGGTCTGGGAGGAGATCCCTCAGGAGATCATCCGCCACCTCATCAAGAATATGCCCAGGCATTGTAGGGAGGTCATACAGGCACGTGGAGGCCACACACACTACTGAGCCTCATTTTGAATTGTTTTAAGGACATTACATCAAAGTTGGATCAGCCTGTAGTGTGGTTTTCCACTTTAATTTTGAGGGTGACTCCAAATCCAGACCTCCATGGGTTGATACATTTGATTTCCATTGATAATTTTTTGTGAGATTTTGTTGGCAGCACATTCAACTATGTAAAGAAAAAAGTATTTAATAAGATTATTTCATTCATTCAGATCTAGGATGTGTTGTTTAAGTGTTCCCTTTATTTTTTTGAGCAGTGTATTTCTCTATCTCACTTTCCTTCCTTTAACTAAATATACTTTCCTGCAACCCGTCTCACCCAATGTGGAATGGATTCTATTATTTCTATATTTTTATCAAGAACCTACGGCTGAAACTAGCCAGCTAGCCAGCTAACTAGCTACTTGCTATTCGCCACCATTAGCGGTCTTCACCACTGTCTGTGGCCTGCACTACCTACCAGCCAGCTCTAGCCTGGACAATTATCGGCCAGTCTGCACAGCGTGCTATCGACCCAGAGCATATCGGATTTTCTGCCGGAATCACTGAATCACTGGACCTTAACACCGGATCATCGCAACTAGCTAGCTGCAACCAAATGGCTGTTGTTGGCTAATCACCACTGTCCCGACACACCAGTTAGCCTTGAGCTAGCCTCGAGCCAGGCCCATTTCCTGGCTATCTACCTCTCTGTCAACCGGACGGGACCTCCTAGTGTCGACACGGAGCCCCGCCGATCCATCAGGACTGGTCTGCCGACGTAATCGTCTGATGTGATTTCAACAGGCTTCCTGTTGCGACGACCACGAAGATCCATCTGCTAGCCACGCAATCAACAGCCGTGCCTCCTGCTCGCCTGTACTGGAGCAGCCTACGAACTGCTCCTGGACTTACCTATTGCTGTTCACTGGACCTTATGATCACTCAGCTACACAGCTGATGCCTGCTGGACTGTTCCTTTACACGGTACCCTATCCAGTTTATCTGTTTAGCCTCAGCCCAAACTTTCGTCGCCATTACCAGTTGTTGTCTTAGCCCTCTCGAATAACACCTGTGATTGCGTTATGCCTCTCTCCCATGTCAATATGCCTAGCCTATTGCTGTTTGGGTTAGTTCTTATTGTGCTATTTCACTGTAGAGCCCCCAGTCCCGCTCAACCAGCCTCAGAGAGCTCCTTTGTCCCACCCCCCATACACGCGGAGACCGGTTCAATCGGTACCTCCAGTGATGCTATCTCTTTCATCGTTACCCAATGCTTAGGTGTACCTCCACTGTACTCATATCCTTCCATATCCTTGTCTGTACATAATGCCCTGAATCTATTCTACAACGCCCGGAAATCTGCCCCTTTTATTCTCTGTACCCAACGCACTGGAAGACCAGTTCTTAAAGCCTTTAGCCGTATCCTTATTCTATTCCTCCTCTGTTCCTCTGGTGATGTAGAGGCTAACCCAGGCCCTGTAGCCCACAGTATCACTCCTATTCCCCAGGCGCTATCATTTGTTGACTTCTGTAACCGTAAAAGCCTTGGTTTCTTGCATGTTAACATCAGAAGCCTCCTCCCCAAGTTTGAGTTATTCATTGCATTAGCACACTCTGCCAACCCTGATGTTCTAGCAGTGTCTGAATCCTGGCTTAGGAAGGCCACCAAAAATTCAGAAATGTCCATCCCGAATTACAACATTTTCCGTCTAGATAGAACTGCCAAAGGGGGCGGAGTTGCAATCTACTGTAGAGATAGCCTGCAGAGCTCTATCATACAATCCAGGTCTGTGTCCAAACAGTTTGAACTTCTACTTCTAAAAATCCACCTTTCCAGAAATAAGTCTCTCACTGTTGCCGCTTGCTACAGACCCCCCTAAGCCCCCAGTTGTGCCCTGGACACCATATCTGAATTGCTTGCCCCCCATCTATCCTCAGAGTTCGTACTGCTTGGTGACCTAAACTGGGATATGCTTAACACCCTGGCCGTCCTACAATCTAAACTAGATGCCCTCAATCTCACACAAATTATCATGGAACCTACCAGGTACAACCCTATATCCGTAAACATGGGCACCCTCATAAATATCATCCTGACTAATTTACCCTCTAAATACACCTCCGCTGTCTTCAACCAGGATCTCAGCGATCACTGCCTCATTGCCTGCGTCCGTAATGGGTCCGCGGTCAAACGACCACCCCTCATCACTGTCAAACGCTCCCTAAAACACTTCAGCGAGCAGGCCTTTCTAATTGAGCTGGCCCGGGTATCCTGGATGGATATTGACCTCATTCCGTCAGTAGAGGATGCCTGGATGTTCTTCAAAAGTGCTTTCCTCTCCATCTTAAATAAGCATGCCCCATTCAAAAAAGTCAGAACTAAGAACAGATATATCCCCTGGTTCATCCCAAAAACATCCTGTGGCGTACTGCATTAGCATCGAACAGCCCCCGCGATATGCAACTTTTCAGGGAAGTCAGGAACCAATATACACAATCAGTTAGGAAAGCAAAGGCTAGCTTTTTCAAACAGAAATTTGCATCCTGTAGCACTAACTCCAAAAAGTTTTGGGACACTGTAAAGTCCATGGAGAATAAGAGCACCTCCTCCCAGCTACCCACTGCACTGAGGCTAGGAAACACTGTCACCACCGATAAATCTACGATAATCGAGAATTTCAATAAGCATTTTGCTACGGCTGGCCATCCTTTCCACCAGGCTACCCCTACCCCGGCCACCAGCTCTGCACCCTCCGCTGCAACTTGCCCATGCCCCCCCCCCCCCCCCCCCCCGCTTCTCAAATCAAATTAAATCAAATTTTATTGGCCACATGCGCCGAATACAACAGGTGCAGACATTACAGTGAAATGCTTACTTACAGCCCTTAACCAACAGTGCATTTATTTTTAACAAAAAAGTAAAAATAAAACAACAACAAAAAAAGTGTTGAGAAAAAAAGAGCAGAAGTAAAATAAAATAACAGTAGGGAGGCTATATATACAGGGGGGTACCGGTGCAGAGTCAATGTGCGGGGGCACCGGCTAGTTGAGGTAGTTGAGGTAATATGTATATGTGGGTAGAGTTAAAGTGACTATGCATAAATACTTAACAGAGTAGCAGCAGCGTAAAAAGGATGGGGTGGGGGGGCAGTGCAAATAGTCCGGGTAGCCATGATTAGCTGTTCAGGAGTCTTATGGCTTGGGGGTAGAAGCTGTTGAGAAGTCTTTTGGACCTAGACTTGGCACTCCGGTACCGCTTGCCGTGCGGTAGCAGAGAGAACAGTCTATGACTAGGGTGGCTGGAGTCTTTGACAATTTTGAGGGCCTTCCTCTGACACCGCCTGATATAGAGGTCCTGGATGGCAGGAAGCTTTGCCCCAGTGATGTACTGTCGGTGATCAGGCCTACCACTGTTGTGTCGTCGGCAAACTTAATGATGGTGTTGGAGTCGTGCCTGGCCATGCAGTCATGGGTGAACAGGGAGTACAGGAGGGGATTGAGCACGCACCCCTGAGGGGCCCCCGTCTTGAGGATCAGTGTGGCAGATGTGTTGTTACCTACCCTTACCACCTTGGGGCGGCCCATCAGGAAGTCCAGGATCCAGTTTCAGAGGGAGGTGTTTAGTCCCAGGATCCTTAGCTTAGTGATGAGCTTTGAGGGCACTATGGTGTTGAATGCTGAGCTGTAGTCAATGAATAGCATTCTCACATAGGTGTTCCTCTTGTCCAGGTGGGAAAGGGCAGCGTGGAGTGCAATAGAGATTGCATCATCTGTGAATCTGTTGGGGCGGTATGCAAATTGGAGTGGGTCTAGGGTTTCTGGGATAATGCTGTTGATGTGAGCCATGACCAGCCTTTCAAAGCACTTCATGGCTACATACGTCAGTGCTACGGGTCGGTAGTCATTTAGGCAGGTTATCTTAGAGTCCTTGGGCACGGGGACTATGGTGGTCTGCTTGAAACATGTTGGTATTACAGACTCAGTCAGGGGACATGTTGAAAATGTCAGTGAAGACACTTGCCAGTTGGTCAGCACATGCTCGGAGTACACGTCCTGGTAATCCGTCTGGCCCTGCGGCCTTGTGAATGATGACCTGCTTAAAAGTCTTACTCACATCGGCTACGGAGAGCGTGATCACATAGTCATCCGGAACAGCTGGTGCTCTCATGCATGCTTTAGTGTTGCTTGCCTCGAAGCGAGCATAGAAGTGGTTTAGCTCGTCTGGAAGTGTTGTGTCACTGGGCAGCTCGCGGCTGTGCTTCCCTTTGTAGTCTGTAATAGTTTTCAAGCCCTGCCACATCCGACGAGCGTCAGAGACAGTGTAGTATGATTCAATCTTAGTCCTGTATTGACTCTTTGCCTGTTTGATGGTTCGTCGGAGGGCATAGCGGGATTTCTTATAAGCGTCCGGGTTAGAGTCCCACTCCTTGAAAGCGGCAGCTCTACCCTTCACCCAAATTCAGATAGCTGATGTCCTGAAAGAGCTGCAAAATCTGGACCCCTACAAATCAGCTGGGCTAGACAATCTGGACCATTTCTTTCTAAAACTAGCTGCCAAAATTGTCGCAACCCCTATTACTAGCCTGTTCAACCTCTCTTTCGTATCGTCTGAGATCCCCAGAGATTGGAACGCTGCCACGGTCATCCCCCTCTTCAAAGGGGGTGACACTCTAGATCCAAACTGTTACAGACCTATATCCATCCTGCCCTGCCTTTCGAAAGTATTTGAAAGCCAAGTTAACAAACAGATCACCGACCATTTCGAATCCCACCGTACCTTCTCTGCTATGCAATCTAGTTTCCGAGCTGGTAATGGGTGCACCTCAGCCACACTCAAGGTCCTAAACGATATAATGACCACGATCGATAAAAGACAGTACTGTGCAGCCGTCTTCATCGACCTGGCCAAGGCTTTTGACTCTGTCAATCACTGCATTCTTATTGGCAGACTAAATAGCCTTGGTTCTCAAATGACTGCCTCGCCTGGTTCACCAACTACCTCTCAGATAGAGTTCAATGTACCAAATCGGAGGGCCTATTGTCTGGACCTCTGGCAGTCTCTATGGGGGTGCCACAGGGTTCAATTCTTGGGCCGACTCTGTTCTCTGTGTATATCAATGATGTCGCTCTTGCTGCTGGTGACTCTCAGATCCCCCTCTACGCAGACGACACCATTTTGTATACATCTGGCCTTTCATTGGACACTGTCAACAAACCTCCAAACGAGCTTCAATGCCATACGACACTCCTTCCGTGGCCTCCAACTGCTCTTAAACGCTAGTAAAACTAAATGCATGCTCTTCAAACGAACGCTGCTTGCACCCGCCCGCCCAACTAGAATCACTACTCTCGGCGGGTCTGACTTAGTATATGTGGACAACTACAAATACCTAGGTGTCTGGTTAGACCGTAAACTCTCCTTCCAGACTCACATTAAGCATCTCCAATCCAAAGTTAAATCTAGAATCAACATCCTATTTCGCAACAAAGCCTCCTTCACTCATGCTGCTAAACATGCCCTCGTAAAACTGACTATCCTACCGATCCTTGACTTCGGCGATGTCAGTTACAAAATAGCTTCCAACACTCTACTCAGCAAATTGGATGTAGTCTATCACAGTTCCATCCGTTTTGTCACCAAAGCCCCATATACTACCCACCATTGTGACCTGTTTGCTCTCGTTGTCTGACCCTCACTACATATTCGTCACCAAACCCACTGGCTCCAGGTCATCTATAAATCACTTCTAGGCAAATCCCCGCCTTATCTTAGCTCATTGGTCACCATAGCAACACCCACCCGTAGTATGTGTTCCAGCAGGTACAGTGGGGAGAACAAGTATTTGATACACTGCCGTTTTTGCAGGTTTTCCTACTTACAAAGCATGTAGAGGTCTGTCATTTTTATCATAGGTACACTTCAACTGTGAGAGACGGAATCTAAAACAAAATTCCAGAAAATCACATTGTATGATTTTTAAGTAATTAATTTGCATTTTATTGCATGACATAAGTATTTGATCACCTACCAACCAGTAAGAATTCCGGCTCTCACAGACCTGTTAGTTTTTCTTTAAGAAGCCCTCCTGTTCTCCATTCATTACCTGTATTAACTGCACCTGTTTGAACTCATTACCTGTATGAAAGACACCTGTCCACACACTCAATCAAACAGACTCCAACCTCTCCACAATGGCCAAGACCAGAGAGCTGTGTAAGGACATCAGGGATAAAATTGTAGACCTGCACAAGGCTGGGATGGGCTACAGGACAATAGGCAAGCAGCTTGGTGAGAAGGCAACAACTGTTGGCGCAATTATTAGAAAATGGAAGAAGTTCAAGATGACGGTCAATCATCCTCGGTCTGGGGCTCCATGCAAGATCTCACCTTGTGGGGCATCAATGATCATGAGGAAGGTGAGGGATCAGCCCAGAACTACACGGCAGGACCTGGTCAATGACCTGAAGAGAGCTGGGACCACAGTCTCAAAGAAAACCATTAGTAACACACTACGCCGTCATGGATTAAAATCCTGCAGCGCACGCAAGGTCCCCCTGCTCAAGCCAGCGCATGTCCAAGCCCGTCTGAAGTTTGCCAATGACCATCTGGATGAACCAGAGGAGGAATGGGAGAAGGTCATGTGGTCTGATGAGACAAAAATAGAGCTTTTTGGTCTAAACTCCACTCGCCGTGTTTGGAGGAAGAAGAAGGATGAGTACAACCCCAAGAACACCATCCCAACCGTGAAGCATGGAGGTGGAAACATCATTCTTTGGGGATGCTTTTCTGCAAAGGGGACAGGACGACTGCACCGTATTGAGGGGAGGATGGATGGGGCCATGTATCGCGAGATCTTGGTCAACAACCTCCTTCCCTCAGTAAGAGCATTGAAGATGGGTTGTGGCTGAGTCTTCCAGCATGACAACGACCCGAAACACACAGCCAGGGCAACTAAGGAGTGGCTCCGTAAGAAGCATCTCAAGGTCCTGGAGTGGCCTAGCCAGTCTCCAGACCTGAACCCAATAGAACATCTTTGGAGGGAGCTGAAAGTCCGTATTGCTCAGCGACAGCCCCGAAACCTGTAGGATCTGGAGAAGGTCTGTATGGAGGAGTGGGCCAAAATCCATGCTGCAGTGTGTGCAAACCTGGTCAAGACCTACAGGAAACGTATGATCTCTGTAATTGCAAACAAAGGTTTCTGTAAAATGCAAATTAATTACTTAAAAATCATACAATGTGATTTTCTGGATTTTTGTTTTAGATTCCGTCTCTCACAGTTTAAGTGTACCTATGATAAAAATTACAGACCTCTACATCAAATACTTGTTCTCCCCACTGTATATCTCACTGGTCATCCCCAAAGCCAACACCTCCTTTGGCCGCCATTCCTTCCAGTTCTCTGCTGCAAATGACTGGAACGAACTGCAAAAATCTCTGAAGCTGGAGACACTTATCTCCCTCAGTATCTTTAAGCATCAGTTGTCAGAGCAGCTTACCGATCACTGCACCAGTACACAGCCCATCTGTAATTAGCCCACCCAACTACCTCATCCCCATATTGTTATTTACATTGTTATTTATTTTGCTAATTTGCACCCCAGTATCTCTATTTGCACATCATCTTCTGCACATCTATCACTCCAGTGTTAATACTAAATTGTAATCATTTTGCACTATGGCCTATTTATTGCCTTACCTCCATAACTTACTAAATTTGCACACACTCTATATATAGATTTTCTATTGTGTTATTGACTGTACGTTTTGTTTATTCCATATGTAACTCTGTGTTGTTGTTGTTTTTATCGCACTGCTTTGCTTTATCTTGGCCAGGTCGCAGTTGTAAATGAGAACTTGTTCTCAACTGGCTTACCTGGTTAAATAAAGGTAAAAAATAAATAAAAAATACATGTTCCTTTCCAATAAATAATATATGTAATATAATAATATATGTCATTTAGCAGACGCTTTTATCCAAAGTGACTTACAGTCATGCTTCACAGTCCCCGCTGTTCCATAAGGTGTATTTTATCTGTTTTTTAAAACTAATTTTACTGTTGGCATGAAGCTAAGGTGTATGTAAACCTCCGACTTCAACTGTATATACACTGTGCATTCGGACAGTATTCAGACCCCTTCACTTTTTCCACATTTTGTTAAGTTACAGCCTTATTCTAAAATGGATTACATTTGTTTTTTTCCTCATCAATCTACACACAAGAACAGACTATGGGAGGTGCACAGTACTACATAGAACCATGACTACATGGAACTCTATTCCACATCAAGTCAAATACATTTAAACTCAGTTTTTCACAATTCCTGACATTTAATCCTAGTACAAATTCCCTGTCTTAGGTCAGTTAGGATCACCACTTTATTTTAAGAATGTGAAATGTCAGAATAATAGTAGAGAGAATTATTTATTTCAGCTTTTTTTTATTTCATCACATTCCCAGTGGGTCAGAAGTTTACATACACTCAATTAGTATTTGGTAGCATTGCCTTTAAATTGTTTAACTTGGGTCAAACGTTTCGGGTAGCCTTCCACAAGCGTCCCACAATAAGTTGGGTGAATTTTGGCCCATTCCTCCTGACAGAGCTGGTGTAACTGAGTCAGGTTTGTAGGCCTCCTTGCTCGCACACACTTTTTCAGTTCTGCCCACAAATGTTCTATAGGATTGAGGTCAGGGCTTTGTGATGGCCACTCCAATACCTTTACTTTGTTGTCCTTAAGCCATTTTGTCACAACTTTGGAATCATGCTTGGGGTCATTGTCCATTTGGAAGACACATTTGCGACCAAGCTTTAACTTCCTGACTGATGTCTTGAGATGTTGCTTCAATATATCCACATAATTTTCTTTCCTCATGATGCAATCTATTTTGTGAAGTGCACCAGTCCCTCCTGCAGAAAAGCACCCCCACAGCATGATGCTGCTGCCACCCACGTCATTCACGGTTGGGATGGTGTTCTTCGGCTTACAAGTTACCCCCATTTTCCTCCAAACATAATGATGGTCATTATGGCCAAACAGTTCTATTTTAGTTTCATCAGACCAGAGGACATTTCTCCAAAAAGTACGATCTTTGTCCCCATGTGCAGTTGCAAACCATAGTCTGGCTTTTTTATAGCAGTTTTGGAGCAGTGGCTTCTTCCTTGCTGAGCGGCCTTTCAGGTTATGTCGATATAGGACTCGTTTTACTGTGGAAATAGATACTTTTGTACCTGTTTCCTCCAGCATCTTCACAAGGTCCTTTGCTATTGTTCTGGAATTGATTTGCACTTTTCGCACCAAAGTACGTTAATCTCTAAGAGACAGAACGCATAATCCTTCCTAAGCGGTATGACGGCTGCGTGGTCCCATGGTGTTTATACTTGCGTACTATTGTTTGTACAGATGAACGTGGTAACTTCAGGTGTTTGGAAATTGCTCCCAAGGATGAACCAGACTTGTGGAGGTCTACAACATTGTTTCTTAGGTCTTAGCTGATTTCTTTTGATATTCCCATGATGTCAAGCAAAGAGGCACTGCGTTTGAAGGTAGGCCTTGAAATACATCCACAGGTACACCTCCAATTGACTCAAATTATGTCAAAAAGCCTATCAGAAGCTTCTAAAGCCATATATACAGTGGGGGAAAAAAGTATTTAGTCAGCCACCAATTGTGCAAGTTCTCCCACTTAAAAAGATGAGAGAGGCCTGTAATTTTCATCATAGGTACACGTCAACTATGACGGACAAATTGAGAAAAAAAAATCCAGAAAATCACATTGTAGGATTTTTAATGAATTTATTTGCAAATTATGGTGGAAAATAAGTATTTGGTCACCTACAAACAAGCAAGATTTCTGGCTCTCACAGACCTGTAACTTCTTCTTTAAGAGGCTCCTCTGTCCTCCACTCGTTACCGGTATTAATGGCACCTGTTTGAGCTTGTTATCAGTATAAAAGACACCTGTCCACAACCTCAAACAGTCACACTCCAAACTCCACTATGGCCAAGACCAAAGAGCTGTCAAAGGGCACCAGAAACAAAATTGTAGACCTGCACCAGGCTGGGAAGACTGAATCTGCAATAGGTAAGCAGCTTGGTTTGAAGAAATCAACTGTGGGAGCAAGTATTAGGAAATGGAAGACATACAAGACCACTGATAATCTCCCTCGATCTGGGGCTCCACGCAAGATCTCACCCGTGGGGTCAAAATGATCACAAGAACGGTGAGCAAAAATCCCAGAACCACACGGGGGGACGTAGTGAATGACCTGCAGAGAGCTGGGACCAAAGTAACAAAGCCTACAATCAGTAACACACTACGCCGCTAGGGACTCAAATCCTGCAGTGCAAGACATTTCCCCCTGCTTAAGCCAGTACATGTCCAGGCCCCGTCTGAAGTTTGCTAGAGTGCATTTGGATGATCCAGAAGATCATTGGGAGAATGTCATATGGTCAGATGAAACCAAAATATAACTTTTTGGTAAAAACTCAACTCATCGTGTTTGGAGGACAAAGAATGCTGAGTTGCATCCAAAGAACACCATACCTACTGTGAAGCATGGGGGTGGAAACATCATGCTTTGGGGCTGTTTTTCTGCAAAGGGACCAGGACGACTGATCCGTGTAAAGGAAAGAATGAATGGGGCCATGTATCGTGAGATTTTGAGTGAAAATCTCCTTCCATCAGCAAGGGCATTGAAGATGAAACGTGGCTGGGTCTTTCAGCATGACAATGATCCCAAACACACCGCCTGGGCAACGAAGGAGTGGCTTCGTAAGAAGCATTTCAAGGTCCTGGAGTGGCCTAGCTAGTCTCCAGATCTCAACCCCATAGAAAATCTTTGGAAGGAGTTGAAAGTCCGTGTTGCCCAGCGACAGCCCCAAAACATCACTACTCTAGAGGAGATCTGCATGGAGGAATGGGCCAAAATACCAGCAACAGTGTGTGAAAACCTTGTGAAGACTTACAGAAAACGTTTGACCTGTGTCATTGCCAACAAAGGGTATATAACAAAGTATTGAGAAACTTTTGTTATTGACCAAATACTTATTTTCCACCATAATTTGCAAATAAATTCATAAAAAATCCTACAATGTGATTTTCTGGATTTGTTTCCCTCATTTTGTCTGTCATAGTTGACGTGTACCTATGATGAAAATTACAGGCCTCTCTCATCTTTTTAAGTGGGAGAACATGCACAATTGGTGGCTGACTAAATACTTTTTTTCCCCACTGTATATATATATATATATATATTTATATATATATATATATATATATATATATATATATATATATATATATATATATACATACACAGTGGGGAGAATAAGTGTTTGATACACTGCCGATTTTGCAGGTTTTCCTACTTACAAAGCATGTAGAGGTCTGTAATTTTTATCATAGGTACCCTTCAACTGTGATGTATCAAAAATCCAGAAAATCACATTGTATGATTTTTAAGTAATACATTTGCATTTTATTGCATGACATAAGTATTTGATACATCAGAAAAGCAGAACTTAATATTTGGTACAGAAACCTTTGTTTGCAATTACAGAGATCATACGTTTCCTGTAGGTCTTGACCAGGTTTGCACACACTGCAGCAGGGATTTTGGCCCACTCCTCCATACAGATCTTCTCCAGATCCTTCAGGTTTCGGGGCTGTCGCTGGGCAATACGGACTTTCAGCTCCCTCCAAAGATGTTCTATTGGGTTCAGGTCTGGAGACTGGCTAGGCCACTCCAGGACCTTGAGATGCTTCTTACGGAGCCACTCCTTAGTTGCCCTGGCTGTGTGTTTCGGGTCGTTGTCATGCTGGAAGACCCAGCCGCGACCCATTTTCAATGCTCTTACTGAGGGTAGGAGGTTGTTGGCCAAGATCTCGCGATACATGGCCCCATCCATCGTCCCCTCAATACGGTGCAGTCATCCTGTCCCCTTTGCAGAAAAGTATCCCCAAAGAATGATGCTTCCACCTCCATGCTTCACGGTTTGGATGGTGTTCTTGGGGTTGTACTCATCCTTCTTCTTCTCCAAACATGGCGAGTGGAGTTTAGACCAAAAAGCTCTATTTTTGTCTCATCAGACCACATGACCTTCTCCCATTCCTCCTCTGGATCATCCAGATGGTCATTGGCAAACTTCAGACAGGCCTGGACATGCGCTGGCTTGAGCAGGGGGACCTTGCGTGCGCTGCAGGATTTTAATCAATGATGGCGTAGTGTGTTACTAATGGTTTTCTTTGAGACTGTGGTCCCAGCTCTCTTCAGGTCATTGACCAGGTCCTGCCGTGTAGTTCTGGGCTGATCCCTCACCTTCCTCATGATCATTGATGCCCCACGAGGTGAGATCTTGCATGGAGCCCCAGACCGAGGGTGATTGACCGTCATCTTGAACTTCTTCCATTTTCTAATAATTGCGCCAACAGATGTTGCCTTCTCACCAAGCTGCTTGCCTATTGTCCTGTAGCCCATCCCAGCCTTGTGCAGGTCTACAATTTTATCCCTGATGTCCTTACACAGCTCTCTGGTCTTGGCCATTGTGGAGAGGTTGGAGTCTGTTTGATTGAGTGTGTGGACAGGTGTCTTTTATACAGGTAACAAGTTCAAACAGGTGCAGTTAATACAGGTAATGAGTGGAGAACAGGTGGGCTTCTTAAAGAAAAACTAACAGGTCTGTGAGAGCCGGAATTCTTACTGGTTGGTAGGTGATCAAATACTTATGTCATGCAATAAAATGCAAATTAATTACTTAAAAATCATACAATGTGATTTTCTGGATTTTTGTTTTAGATTCCGTCTCTCACAGTTGAAGTGTACCTATGATAAAAATGACAGACCTCTACATGCTTTGTAAGTAGGAAAACCTGCAAAATCGGCAGTGTATCAAATACTTGTTCTCCCCACTGTATATATATATATATATATATATATATATATATATATATATATATATATATATAGTGAGAGAAGTATTTGATCCCCTGCTGATTTTGTACATTTGCCCACTGACAAAGAAATTATCAGTCTATGATTTTAATGGTAGGTTTATTTGAACAGTGAGAGACAGAATAACAACAAAACAATGCAGAAAAACGCATGTCAAAAATGTAATAAATTGATTTGCATTTTAATGAGCGAAATAAGTATCTGACCCCCTCTCAATCAGAAAGATTTCTGGCTCCCAGGTGTCTTTTATACAGGTAACGAGCTGAGATTAGGAGCACACTCTTAAAGGGAGTGCTCCTAATCTCAGTTTGTTACCTGTATAAAAGATACCTGTCCACAGAAGCTATCAATCAATCAGATTCCAAACTCTCCACCATGGCCAAGATCAAAGAGCTCTCCAAGGATGTCAGGGACAAGATTGTAGACCTACACAAGCCTGGAATGGGCTACAAGACCATCGCCAAGCAGCATGGTGAGAAGCTATTCGCAAATGGAACACAAAATATCTGACAATTTCCCTCGGCCTAGGGCTCAATGCAAGATCTCACCTCGTGGAGTTGCAATGATCATGAGAACAGTGAGGAATCAGCCCAGAACTACATGGGAGGATCTTGTCAATGATCTCAAGGCAGCTGGGACCATAGTCACCAAGAAAACAATTGGTAACACACTACGCCGTGAAAGACTGAAATCCTGCAGTGCACGCAAGGTCCCCCTGCTCAAGAAAGCACATTTACATGCCCGTCTGAGGTTTGCCAATGAACATCTGAATGATTCAGAGGAGAACTGGGTGAAAGTGTTGTGGTCAGATGAGACCAAAATGGAGCTCTTTGGCATCAACTCAACTCGCCGTGTTTGGAGGAGGAGGAATGCTGCCTATGACCCCAAGAACACCATCCCCACCGTCAAACATGGAGGTGGAAACATTATTCTTTGGGGGTGTTTTTCTGCTAAGGGGACAGGACAACTTCACCGCATCAAAGGGACGATGGACAGGGCCATGTACCGTCAAATCTTGGGTGAGAACCTCCTTCCCTCAGCCAGGGCATTGAAAATGGGTTGTGGATGGGTATTCCAGCATGACAATGACCCAAAACACACGGCCAAGGCAACAAAGGAGTGGCTCAAGAAGAAGCACATTAAGGTCCTGGAGTGGCCTAGCCAGTCTCCAGACCTTAATCCCATAGAAAATCTGTGGAGGGAGCTGAAGGTTCGAGTTGCCAAATGTCAGTCTCAAAACCTTAATGACTTGGAGAAGATCTGCAAAGAGGAGTGGGACAAAATCCCTCCTGAGATGTGTGCAAACCTGATGGCCAACTACAAGAAACGTCTGACCTCTGTGATTGCCAACAAGGGTTTTGCCACCAAGTACTAAGTCATGTTTTGCAGAGGGGTCAAATACTTATTTCCCTCATTAAAATGCAAATCAATTTATAACATTTTTGACATGCGTTTTTCTGGATTTTTTTGTTGTTATTCTGTCTCTCACTGTTCAAATAAACCTACCATTAAAATTATAGACTGATCATTTCTTTGTCAGTGGGCAAACGTACAAAATCAGCAGGGGATCAAATACTTTTTTCCCACATAATTTTTTAAAATTACATTTAGTCTAAATGACATCATTTCGACACTGTGTACAGCTTCATGAAATGTTAGTCTTAACATGAGAAAATGACAACCAAATAGGCCTACCAATAAACATTTACCCAAGCAAAGCTATGAGCTACGTGCCCTGGCACCACTGAAAGCCTTTCATTTATGTCACAATTTCAGCACCATGGACTGCGATCGGTAGTCTATACTTTGTGAGTGGCTGTCTGGTTGACGCATTATTTTGGGGGGGAAGGTTCTAGCCTCTTGGTTTTGTGTCATGCTTCCTGAAGCGAGCCCGCTTTCAATTACTGCCCCTTCAGTCCACCGAACTGTAGCTGCCTGGCTATCTGACTGTGTGTGTCTGTGTGCGTCGGCCTGTGTGTGTGTCCATACTGCATGGCGTGGCTATCTGACTGGACAGTGTGGTTTGTTTGTGGCAGGTGGCCAGGCCATTCCCTCTGCTTTGTGTTTGGCTGTCCAGCTGAGAGATAGTCGCTGTTCCCATTAAGCTCCAGTTATCACCATCTGATGGACACACACACACACACACCTTGGCAGCTGTGCTGTTGGCCTGAAAAGCAAACAGCAGAGTTTTCTTTAGTTGTCTCTTCAGCGAGGATGACTGACTGACTCCCGGCTTTACCGCAGAAATATGTATGAAGAAAGAAGGCTGGAGAATCTGCATTTACCTTTGTGTGTGTGTGTGTGTGTGTGTGTGTGTGTGTGTGTGTGTGTGTGTGTGTGTGTGTGTGTGTGTGTGTGTGTGTGTTTGTGTGTGTTTGTGTGTGCTTGTGTGTGTGTGTGTATTTGTGTGCAGTTCTCAGTTATCTGCAGTTAAATTAAGTGTTGACCAGAGGGGGATAGCGTTTCTCTCCACTTCCACCCAGTGTTGTCTAAGCTTGTCAACGACGTGTCAGGAACCACACTTGTTTTATCAACTATATAACTCTCTCTTACAACATTTGACAGAATGTGACACCCAGATGAGAAACAGCACATGCTAACATGTCTGTGTGAGTAAGTGTATAAATTATTTTAGGATCCAAACCACAGACTTTCTTTTCACTCAGTATCATCAATAGTGAGCCAGATTCAATCAACTCTGCTAGAGCACTAGCAATAACACACGTCTATACCCAATATTTTGTACATAATGTTGATGCTACCGTCTCTTATGACCGAAAATAGCTTCTGGATACCAGGACAGCGATTACTCACCTCGAACTGGACAAAGATTTTTTCTTTAATGAGTCTGACACGAAGGATATAAAGTTGCTCCCAGACAAGGCCCAAATCCCTGTCATTTGCATGAAGAAAATAAGGAAATACAGGGGCCGGAGATCAGGGTGCCTTGTGAGAATTTGTCGGCGAGTGGGTAACCCGCCTCTAACAAACAAAAAATGCTCATCCAGAAGCGGTGCTCCTAGTGGCCGGGGACTTTAATGCAGTCAAACTTAAATCAATTTTACCTAATTTCTACCAGCATGTCACATGTGCAACCAGAGGGAAAAAAACTCTAGACCACCTTTACTCCACACACAGAGATGCATACAAAGCTCTCCCTCACCCTCAAATTGGTAAATCCTCTTGATTCCTGCTTACAATCAAAAACTAAAGCAGGAAGTACCAGTGACTCGCTCAATACGGAAGTGGTCAGATGACGTGGATGCTACGCTACAGGACTGTTTTGCTAGCACAGACTGGTATATGTTCCGGGATTCATCCAATGGCATTGAGGAGTATACCACCTCAGTCACCGGCTTCATCGTGCATCGACGACGTCGTCCCCACAGTGACCATACGTACAAAGGCTAGAGCTGCCGCTTTCAAGAAGCAGGACACTAATCCGAACGCTTTTAAGAAATCCCACTATACCCTCAGACAAACCATCAAATAGGCAAAGCGTCAATACAGGACTAAGATTGAATCCTACTACACCGGCTCTGACACTCGTCGGATGTGGCAGGGCTTGCAAACTATTACGGACTACAAAGGGAAACCCAGCCGCGAGCTGCCCAGTGACATGAGTCTACCAGACGGGATAAATGCCTTTTATGCTCGCTTTGAGGCAAGCAACGCTGAAGCATGCATGAGAGCACCAGCTGTTTTGGTCAATTGTGTGATCACGCTCTCCTTAGCCGATGTGAGCAAGACCTTTAAACAGGTCAACATTCACAAGGCTGCGGGGCCAGACGGATTACCAGGATGTGTACTCAGAGCATGCGCAGACCAACTGGCAAGTGTCTTCACTGACATTTTCAACCTCTCCCTGACCGAGTCTGTAATACCTACATGTTTCAAGCAGACCACCATAGTCCCTGTGCCCAATAAAGTGAAGGTAACCTGCCTAAATGACTACCGCCCCGTAGCACTCACGTCGGTAGCCATGAAGTGCTTTGAAAGGCTGGTCATGGCTCACATCAACACCATCATCCCGGAAACCCTAGACCCACTCTAATTCGCATACCGCCCCAACAGATCCACAGATGATGCAATCTCAATCGCACCCCACACTGCCCTTTCCCATCTGGACAAGAAGAACACCTATGTGAGACTGAAAATATTTGGCATGGGCCCCCAGATCCTCAAAAAGTTATACAGCTGCACCATCGAGAACATCCTGACCGGTTGCATCACTGCCTGGTATGGCAACTGCTCGGCATCTGACCGTAAGGTGCTACAGAGGGTAGGGCGTACATCCCAGTACATCACTGGGGCCAAGCTTCCTGACATCCAGGACCTATATACTAGGTGGTGTCAGAGGAAGGCCCAACAAATTGTCAAAGACTCCAGTCACCCAAGTAATAGACTGTTCTCTCTGCTACCACACGGCAAGCGGTACCGGAGCACCAAGTCTAGGTCCAAAAGGCTCCTTAACAGCTTCTACCCCCAAGCCATAAGACTGCTAAATAATTAATCAAATGGCCACCCAGACTATTGGCATTGACACCCCCAACCCTTTGTTTTTACACTGCTGCTACTCACTGTTTTTTATCTATGCGTAGTCACTTTACCCCTACCTACATGTACAAATTACCTCAACTAACCTGTACCCCAGCACATTGACTCGGTACCGGTACCCCTGTATATAGCCTCATTATTGTTATTTTATTGTGTTACTTTATTTTTTATTTTTTACTTTAGTTAATTTCGTAAATATTTTCTTAACTCTATTTTCTTAAAACTGCATTGTTGGTTAAGGGCTTGTAAGTAAGCATTTCACGGTAAGGTCTCCACCTGTTGTATTCGGCGCATGTGACAAATACTATTTGATTTTGATCCCTGTGATGGGAGTGCCCCCTTTCCTATCTCTCTGTTTCTCCTCCCCTCCCTCTCTCCCACTAGGTTAACCCCTGAATAACTACACCAGACAGCGTATAGAGTTTCTAGCCTACAGCCACTCCAACAGATGTTGTCAGAGTTGTAACATGATAGGGATGAGAGAGAGACAGGGGAATGGAGCTGAAGAGTTATAATTTGAAAGTGAGGGGATTTGCAGTGTGTGTGCCTATGTGTGTCTGGCCAGGTGCCTAAGGGGTAACCATTTTACATTTACATCATTTAGCAGAGACTCTTATCCTGAGCGACTTACAGTAGTGAGTGCATACATCTTCATGTATGTTTTGGTACTGGTGCCCCATAGGAATCAAATCCACAACCCTGGCGTTGCAAGTGCCATGCGCTACCAACTGAGCCAACTAACCCTTTTCAGAGGACACAAGATGTCCGAATACCCATACAAGCATTCTAAATAGTAGCCAATTTGGGTATCTGAAAATACAGGGTCCATACTTGCGAACATTACAAAAGTTTAAGTTTAAATGTTTTCTCCGTCTCAAAATGTGCATCAGCCAATTCATAAAATTGTTGCGTAGCAGCACGTGATACAACGCTACATGTATAGCTGTTCCCATAAAATAACCAGGCATATTTAGCCCTATGCTAATCTGACCAGCTGGCCGTTGATTAGTTCATGTAACAAATTCTGCATCAGCCTATCAAAGATCTTAGACTTTATATCCACCAACCAATTACATTTCTTAAAATAGGTCAAGTTGGCCACCAGAGGAATATTTTAAACTGTTTTTTGCATATACAGTGGGGAAAAAAAGTATTTAGTCAGCCACCAATTGTGCAAGTTCTCCCACTTAAAAAGATGAGAGAGGCCTGTAATTTTCATCATAGGTACACGTCAACTATGACAGACAAAATGAGAAAAAAAATCCAGAAAATCACATTGTAGGATTTTTAATGAATTTATTTGCAAATTATGGTGGAAAATAAGTATTTGGTCAATAACAAAAGTTTCTCAATACTTTGTTATATACCCTTTGTTGGCAATGACACAGGTCAAACATTTTCTGTAAGTCTTCACAAGGTTTTCACACACTGTTGCTGGTATTTTGGCCCATTCCTCCATGCAGATCTCCTCTAGAGCAGTGATGTTTTGGGGCTGTCGCTGGGCAACACGGACTTTCAACTCCCTCCAAAGATTTTCTATGGGGTTGAGATCTGGAGACTGGCTAGGCCACTCCAGGACCTTGAAATGCTTCTTACGAAGCCACTCCTTCGTTGCCCGGGCGGTGTGTTTGGGATCATTGTCATGCTGAAAGACCCAGCCACGTTTCATCTTCAATGCCCTTGCTGATGGAATAAGGTTTTCACTCAAAATCTCACGATACATGGCCCCATTCATTCTTTCCTTTACACGGATCAGTCATCCTGGTCCCTTTGCAGAAAAACAGCCCCAAAGCATGATGTTTCCACCCCCATGCTTCACAGTAGGTATGGTGTTCTTTGGATGCAACTCAGCATTCTTTGTCCTCCATACACGACGAGTTGAGTTTTTACCAAAAAGTTATATTTTGGTTTCAACTGACCATATGACATTCTCCCAATCCTCTTCTGGATCATCCAAATGCACTCTAGCAAACTTCAGACGGGCCTGGACATGTAATGGCTTAAGCAGGGGGACACGTCTCGCACTGCAGGATTTGAGTCCCTGGCGGCGTAGTGTGTTACTGATGGTAGGCTTTGTTAATTTGGTCCCAGCTCTCTGCAGGTCATTCACTAGGTCCCCCCGTGTGGTTCTGGGATTTTTGGTCACCGTTCTTGTGATCATTTTGACCCCACGGGGTGAGATCTTGCGTGGAGCCCCAGATCGAGGGAGATTATCAGTGGTCTTGTATGTCTTTCATTTCCTAATAATTGCTCCCACAGTTGATTTCTTCAAACCAAGCTGCTTACCTATTGCAGATTCAGACTTCCCAGCCTGGTGCAGGTCTACAATTTTGTTTCTGGTGTCCTTTGACAGCTCTTTGGTCTTGGCCATAGTGGAGTTTGGAGTGTGACTGTTTGAGGTTGTGGACAGGTGTCTTTTATACTGATAACAAGTTCAAACAGGTGCCATTAATACAGGTAACGAGTGGAGGACAGAGGAGCCTCTTAAAGAAGAAGTTACAGGTCTGTGAGAGCCAGAAATCTTGCTTGTTTGTAGATGACCAAATACTTATTTTCCACCATAATTTGCTAATAAATTCATAAAAAATCCTACAATGTGATTTTCTGGAGAGAAAAAAATCTCAATTTGTCTGTCATAGTTGACGTGTACTCTATGATGAAAATTACAGGCCTCTCATCTTTTTAAGTGGGAGAACTTGCACAATTGGTGGCTGACTAAATACTTTTTTCCCCCACTGTATTCCAAAATCCCACATGTTTGCTTATCCGTTTCACACACATCCATGTGCTTTTATGGGGGGAAAAAAACATTTAAGTTGATCATACAAAAAAAATACAAAAAATAAAATAAGACGTATAATCTTGTCAAATAGCTGTCATGTACCCCTATTGGGTTCGAGGCCCCATCGCATTAATCTTTTTTGTTAAGGAAAAAACAGTTCACTGCTGGTCCTCGATGCTCGATACAAATAACGCATATGTGACTAAGTGGATGCATATAATAATAATGCATATAAAATGTTGTACATGTAAGTGTAGCCTACATAAGACAATACGTGGTGTTTTTGATCTAACAGTAACATTATATTATGGTATTATATTTGGTATGTTAGGCCTTTGTAAAATACTAATTAATCATAAGTGCTAGACATTGATTCAGCTTTGATTCAAACTTTATTAAACAAGCACCATTCTGAGAAGTGGCTCAGAATAAATTAGAGAAAAAACTAAAAGAAATTGAGGAACTTATTCAAGAAAGATCATCTGTAATATATTATAAAAAATAAAGCAAACTGGATTGAATATGGGTGAAAATGCACCAAATTCTTTTTTAATCTTCAACATAGAAATGCTACCAAAAATAATTTACTGAAACTGTTTACAAATTACAGAGTCACCCATGATTCACCAAATTATATTTTGAAGGAGGAAGCAAAGTACTTTAAGCATATGTTTTCGTTTCAGTTGCCTCCATCTCCTCTAACTGAAGCTAATTGTATGGATTATTTTTCTATTGATAATGTAAAATTAACAGCCATACAGAAAGAATCATGCAAAGGTGAAATTACAGAGGAGGAACTTCTGGATGCAATTAAAGACTTTAAAGTCCGGGAAAACTCCAGGGTTGTGTCAGACTGGGGTGATGTGTATGCGGCGGTGAAGTCAGGCGCAGGACACAGAGGATCAGGATGACTACTTTAATTCCAGTAAACACGCACAAAACAAAAGGTCTCCACAACACTGGAGGAGTAACACGCACTGTGCGTAATAGGCGAACTAGAAATGCCGAACATCAGACAGGACAAAATGACAATAACACACAAAGGCCAAACGTAAAACAAGGGAACTTATATGTCACATAATCAACACAAAATAAGTAACAGGTGTACAAACTAGACAACACAAGACAAACACCGAAACATCGATCGGCAGTAGCTAGTACTCCGGGGACGACGAACGCCGAAGCCTGCCCGAGCAAGGAGGAGGAGCAGCCTCGGCGGAATCCATGACAGTACCCCGCCCTTGACGCGCGGCTCCAGCCGTGCGCCGACCCCGGCCTCAGGGACGGCCAGGAGGACGCGGAGCAGGGCGAGTGGGATGACTCCGGTGGAACTCCGTCAGGAGGGAGGGATCTAAGATGTCCCTCCTAGGCACCCAGCACCGTTCCTCCGGACCGTACCCCTCCCACTCCACGAGATACTGCAGACCCCCCATCCGACGTCTCGAATCCACAATGGACCGGACTGAGTACGCCGGAGCCCCCTCGATGTCCAGTGGGGGCGGAGGAGTCTCCCGTATCTCATTGTCCTGGAGTGGACCAGCTACCACCGGCCTGAGGAGAGACACATGGAACGAGGGGTTAATGCGATAATCATTTGGCAGTTGTAACCTGTAACATACCTCGTTCAATCTCCTCAGGACTTTAAATGGCCCCACAAACCACCGACCCAGCTTCCGGCAGGGCAGGCGAAGGGGCAGGTTTCGAGTCGAGAGCCAGACTCGATCTCCAGGTACATACACTGGACCCTCACTGCGGTGGCGATCGGCGCTCGCCTTCTGCCTACGGATAGCCCGCTGCAGATGGACATGCGCAACGTTCCATGTCTCCTCCGAGCGCCGAAACCATTCATCCACCGCAGGAGCCTCGATCTGGCTCTGATGCCATGGTGCCAGAACCGGCTGATACCCCAACACACACTGAAAAGGGGTCAGATTCGTAGAGGAGTGGCGAATGGAGTTCTGGGCAATCTCTGCCCAGGGGATATACCCCGACCACTCCTCCTGCCGGTCCTGGCAATAAGACCTCAGAAACCTACCCACATCCTGGTTCACTCTCTCCACCTGCCCATTACTCTCAGGGTGGAAACCCGAGGTAAGGCTAACCGAGACCCCCAAGCGTTCCATAAACGCCCTCCAGACTCTAGAGGTGAACTGGGGACCCCGATCAGACACTATATCCTCAGGTACCCCGTAGTGCCGGAAGACGTGGGTAAATAGGGCCTCGGCAGTTTGTAGGGCAGTAGGGAGACCCGGCATTGGGATGAGACGACAGGCCTTAGAAAACCGATCCACAACGACCAGAATAGTGGTATTCCCTAGGGAGGGGGGAAGGTCTGTGACAAAGTCTACCGATAGGTGAGACCACGGCCGTTGTGGAACGGGTAGGGGTTGTAACTTCCCCCTGGGCAGGTGTCTAGGCGCCTTACACTGAGCGCACACCGAGCAGGAGGAGACATAAACCCTCACGTCCTTTGCCAATGTTGGCCACCAGTACTTTTCACTAAGGCAGTGCACTGTCCGGCCAATACCAGGATGTCCAGAGGAGGGTGACGTATGAGCCCAATAAATTAGTCGATCACGAATCTCGAGCGGCACGTACTTCCGCCCCTCCGGACACTCTGGAGGAGTAGGGTCGGTACGTAACGCCCGCTCGATCTCCGCATCGACCTCCCACACCACCGGTGCCACCAGACAAGACTCCGGCAGTATGGGAGTGGGCTCAATGGACCTCTCCTCTGTGTCATATTGCCGGGACAGGGCATCTGCCTTAACGTTCTGTGAACCTGGTATGTAGGTGAGCTTAAAAACAAACCGGGCCAGAAACATGGCCCACCTAGCCTGACGAGGGTTCAGTCTCCTAGCTGCCCGGATGTACTCCAGGTTACGATAGTCAGTCAGAATGAGAAAAGGGTGTTGAGCCCCCTCAAGCCAATGCCTCCACACCTTTAGGGCCTGGACCACAGCTAGCAACTCCCTGTCCCCCACGTCGTAATTACGTTCCGCCGGGCTGAGCTTCTTAGAGTAAAAAGCACAGGGCCGGAGTTTAGGAGGCGTGCCTGAGCGTTGAGACAGTACAGCCCCAATACCAGCCTCTGACGCGTCCACCTCCACTTGGAACGCTAAAGAGGGGTCCAGATGTGCCAGCACCGGAACCGAGGTGAACAGGTCCTTCAGTTGTCTATACGCCCTGTCCGCCTCAGCCGACCACTGCAAACGCACCGGGCCCCCCTTTAGCAGGGAGGTGATGGGAGCTGCTACCTGTCCAAAACCCCGGATAAACCTCCGGTAGTAATTGGCAAAACCCAAAAACCGCTGCACCTCCTTAACCGTGGTAGGAGTCTGCCGATTACGCACGGCTGAAACGCGGTCAATCTCCATCTCCACCCCTGACGCGGACAACCGATGGCCCAGGAAGGAGATGGAATCCTGGAAAAACAGGCATTTCTCTGCCTTCACATACAAGTCATGCTCCAATAGCCTACCCAACACTCGACGCACCAGGGCCACATGCTCGGCTCGTGTAGCAGAGTATACTAGAATGTCATCAA
Source organism: Coregonus lavaretus (assembly GCF_964263955.1). NCBI lineage: Eukaryota > Metazoa > Chordata > Actinopteri > Salmoniformes > Salmonidae > Coregonus > Coregonus lavaretus. The sequence goes on from NW_028166925.1 coordinate 73,560, forward strand.
TATATACCACTACACCCTGCCCATGCAAATCCCGGAAAATCTCGTCCACAAATGATTGGAAGACTGAAGGAGCATTCATTAACCCGTATGGCATGACGAGATACTCATAGTGACCCGAGGTGGTACTAAATGCTGTTTTCCATTCATCTCCCTCCCTAATGCGCACCAGGTTGTAGGCGCTCCTGAGATCCAATTTTGTGAAGAAGCGCGCTCCGTGTAATGATTCCGTCATACTCGCAATCAGAGGGAGAGGATAACTGTATTTAACAGTGATCTGATTGAGACTATGGTAATCAATACACGGGCGCAAACCTCCATCCTTCTTCTTCACAAAAAAGAAACTCGAGGACGCAGGAGAAGTGGAGGGCCGTATGTATCCCTGTCTCAGAGACTCGGCGATGTATGTCTCCATAGCCGCCGTCTCCTCTTGAGACAGAGGATACACATGACTACGCGGAAGTGCAGCACCTGCCTGGAGGTCTATCGCACAATCCCCCTGTCTATGAGGTGGCAATCGCGTCGCCCTCTTCTTACTGAACACGAGTGCCAAATCATCATACTCAGGAGGAATGTGCAGTGCGGGCATTTGGTTCGGACTTTCCACCGTGGTCGCCCCTACGGAAACACCTATACACCGCCCGACACACTGATCAGACCACTCCCTGAGAGCCCTCTGTTGCCACGAAATGGTGGGGTCATGAGAGATTAACCAAGGAAGCCCCAGCACCACGGGAAACGCAGGAGAGTCGATCAGATACAACTGTATGATTTCCTCATGACCCCCCTGCGTCTTCATCTTTAGTGGCGCCGTGACCTCCCTAATTAAACCTGATCCCAACGGACGGCTATCTAGGGCATGAATAGGAAAAGGCACATCTACTGGTAGGAGGGGAATCCCTAACTTAAAACAGAAATTACGATCAATAAAATTCCCAGCTGCGCCTGAATCGACTAGCGCCTTATGCTGGGAATGAGATGAAACCTGGGGAAATTCAACTTGAATACACAAGTGGACAACAGAGAGCTCTGGGTGAGTTGGGCGCCTACTCACCTGAAATGACTCATCAGTGCGTGACCTGTTGCCTCGATCCCCAGGAGACCCTCCCCAGCACCGAGCCGCAGTGTGTCCTCTACGGCCACAGTTGGTGCAGGGGACGGCCTCTCTCCGGGTCTCTCTCCTCCTCTCTCTAGCACCAGCACCCCCGAGCTCCATAGGGCTCGGCTCGGAGTAGCTGGGGGATGGAATGGACGGCCCCAACTCCGGACGTCCGCGGGTAGCCAGCAGGGTATCCAGACGGATCGACATGTCCACCAACTGATCGAAGCTTAGATTGGTGTCCCTGCAGGCCAACTCTCGGCGAACGTCCTCTCGTAGGCTGCACCGATAGTGGTCGATGAGGGCCCTCTCATTCCACCCCGCATTAGCCGCCAGAGTCCGGAAGTCCAGGGCGAACTCTTGTGCGCTCCTCTTCCCCTGTCGGAGGTGGAACAGACGCTCCCCCGCCGCTTTACCCTCTGGGGGATGATCGAAAACCGCCCCCCTGAAGCGGCGGGAGAACTCTGCATAGCTGATGGTGGCGGCGTCTATTCCCCTCCATTCGGCATTGGCCCACTCCAATGCCTTGCCGGATAGACAGGAGATGAGGGCAGAAACGCTCTCGTATCCCGAGGGCGCCGGGTGTATGGTTGCCAGGTAGAGTTCCACTTGAAGTAGGAAACCCTGACACCCGGCTGCGGTGCCATCATATGCCCTCGGGAGTGAGAGCCGAATCCCACTGGACTCCGGAGATGGAACGATGGGTCTGGCCGATGGTGGTGGTATTGTAGGAGGAGGTGTGGGCAAGCCTCCTCTTTCCCATCGGCTCAGAGTGTCCATCACATCTTGCATGGCGGTGCCGAGTCTGCGGATCATGGCGTCCTGGCTGCTGACCCGATCCTCCAGAGACTCAGTTACCACCGCTGGTCCTGCTGATTCCATGGGTGGTGTGTTATTCTGTCAGACTGGGGTGATGTGTATGCGGCGGTGAAGTCAGGCGCAGGACACAGAGGATCAGGATGACTACTTTAATTCCAGTAAACACGCACAAAACAAAAGGTCTCCACAACACTGGAGGAGTAACACGCGCTATGCGTAATAGGCGAACTAGAAATGCCGAACATCAGACAGGACAAAATGACAATAACACACAAAGGCCAAACGTAAAACAAGGGAACTTATATGTCACATAATCAACACAAAATAAGTAACAGGTGTACAAACTAGACAACACAAGACAAACACCGAAACATCGATCGGCAGTAGCTAGTACTCCGGGGACGACGAACGCCGAAGCCTGCCCGAGCAAGGAGGAGGAGCAGCCTCGGCGGAATCCGTGACAGGTTGGATGGCATACCAGTTGAGGTATACCAAATATTTTTTGATATACTCAGAGGACCATTATTAGCATGTTTTAACCACTTCTATGTAAATGGTAGATTATCAGACACTCAAGAAGAAGGTCTGATTTCATTATTACTGAAACAGGATACAAGTGGGAAATATAAAGATCCTGTCCATTAAAAAAATTGGAGGCCCCTTACACTTACTTCAGTGTTGTAATGCAAAAAATCTGGCAAAATGTATAGCGCATAGAATTTAAAAGGTATTGTCGGACATTATTAATTCTAATCAGACAGGTTTTTTACATGGACGTTACATTGGAGATAATATAAGGCAAGTACTGGAAACAATAGAACACTATGAAAAAGCTGGGAAACCAGGCCTGCTATTCATAGCAGACTTTGAAAAGGCTTTTGATAAAGTACGACTGGAGTTTATATATAAATGCCTGGAGCATTTCAATTTGGGAGAATCTCTTATAAAATGGGTTAAAATCATGTATAGTAACCATAGGTGTAAAATAGTAAATAATGGCTATTTCTCAGAACGTTTTAAAATGTCAAGAGGAGTAAAACAAGGTTGTCCACTATCGGCATATCTATTTATTATGGCCATCAAAATGTTAGCTATTAATCAGATCCAACAATAACATTAAGGGATTAGAAATCCAGCGCTTAAAAACAAAGGTATCATTGTACGCTGATGATTCATGTTTTATTTTAAATCCACAACTTGAATCCCTCCACAGCCTCATAGAGGATCTAGATACATTTTCTAACCGCTCTGGATTACAACCAAATTATGATAAATGTACTATATTACGTATTGGATCACTAAAAAATAAGGAGTTTACCAATAAAATGATCTGATGGTGATGTGGATATACTCGGAATACATATACCAAAATAAATAAATGATCTCACTCCAATAAATGTTAATAGAAACTTAGCAAAAATAGATAAGATCTTGCTACCATGGATAGGTAAATACAGGTCTATGTCACGACTTCCTCCGAAGCTGCCTCCTCTCCTTGTTCGGGCAGGCTTCGGCGTTCGTCGTCACCGGCCTTCTAGCCACTGCCGCATCACATCTCATCATTCCATTTGTTTTGTCTTGTCAATTACACACACCTGGTTCATATCCCCTCATTAGTCTTGTATAAGTGTTCCCTCTGCCCCCTTGTCATTGTGGGTGATTGTTCAATGTGAGGAGAGAGTAGCTTGGTTGACCTACATGTATTTTGTATTGCTGGGGTATATTTTCCCCGTGTGCCTGTTGTTGCTCCAGTGTGCCTGTTTTGCGCACTGGACTCTTTGACGTTATCCAGCGTAACTCTGTATTCCTGGAATAAAACTCTGTATTTTGTGATTTACCCTCCTGCGCCTGACGCCTTCAAATCACCCATCACAGAATCACCCACCCGCTATGGAGTCAGCGGGAGAGGAGCGCATGCCTGGAGTCGTGGCACGGGTCCAGGAGCATTCGATGATGCTAGCCAGCTTGGGAGAAGCGATGGATAGGGTTTTCCAGGTCACTAAAGCATTTCTTTTTTAATTCAGCCTTTATTTATACAGGTTTTTCTCATTAAGACCTGGTCCAACAGCAGCAGGGGGAACAATGTTTCAGACAAAACTACTTACATACACTAACACAACATTGAACAAAACTATAGACACACATACAGTACAACAATTACATATTTCGTAAAGAAACAAGAATGTCATAACTACATTTACATTTACATTTACATTTTAGTCATTTAGCAGACGCTCTTATCCAGAGCGACTTACAGGAGCAATTAGGGTTAAGTGCCTTGCTCAAGGGCACATTAACGTCATTTAGCAGACGCTCTTAGCCAGAGCGACTCACAAATTGGTGCGTTCACCCTATAGCCAGTGGGATAACCACTTTACAATTTGGGGGGGGGGGGGGGGGTTAGAAGGAATACTTTATCCTATCCCAGGTATTCCTTAAAGAGGTGGGGTTTCAAATGTCTCCGGAAGGTGGTGAGTGACTCCGCTGTCCTGGCGTCGTGAGGGAGCTTGTTCCACCATTGGGGTGCCAGAGCAGCGAACAGTTTTGACTGGGCTGAGCGGGAGCTATGCTTCCGCAGAGGAAGGGGAGCCAGCAGGCCAGAGGTGGATGAACGCAATGCCCTCGTTTGGGTGTAGGGACTGATCAGAGCCTGAAGGTACAGAGGTGCCGTTCCCCTCACTGCTCCATAGGCAAGCACCATGGTCTTGTAGCGGATGCGAGCTTCAACTGGAAGCCAGTGGAGTGTGCGGAGGAGGGGGGTGACGTGAGAGAACTTGGGAAGGTTGAACACCAGACGGGCTGCGGCATTCTGGATGAGTTGTAGGGGTTTAATGGCACAGGCAGGGAGGCCAGCCAACAGCGAGTTGCAGTAGTCCAGACGGGAGATGACAAGTGCCTGGATTAGGACCTGTGCCGCTTCCTGTGTAAGGCAGGGTCGTACTCTCCGAATGTTGTAGAGCATGAACCTGCAGGAGCGGGTCACCGCCTTGATGTTGGCGGAGAACGACAGGGTGTTGTCCAGGGTCACGCCTAGGCTCTTCGCACTCTGGGAGGAGGACACAGCGGAGTTGTCAACCGTGATGGCGAGATCATGGAACGGGCAGTCCTTCCCCGGGAGGAAGAGCAGCTCCGTCTTGCCAGGGTTCAGCTTGAGGTGGTGATCCGTCATCCATACTGATATGTCTGCCAGACATGCAGAGATGCGATTCGCCACCTGGTTGTCAGAAGGGGGAAAGGAGAAGATTAGTTGTGTATCGTCAGCGTAGCAGTGATAGGAAAGGCCATGTGAGGATATGACAGAGCCAAGTGACTTGGTGTATAGGGAGAAAAGGAGAGGGCCTAGAACTGAGCCCTGGGGGACACCAGTGGTGAGAGCACGTGGTGCGGAGACAGCTTCTCGCCACGCCACTTGGTAGGAGCGACCGGTCAGGTAGGACGCAATCCAGGAGTGAGCCGCGCCGGAGATGCCCAGCTCGGAGAGGGTGGAGAGGAGGATCTGATGGTTCACAGTATCAAAGGCAGCAGACAGGTCTAGAAGGACAAGAGCAGAGGAGAGAGAGTTAGCTTTAGCAGTGCGGAGAGTCTCCGTGACACAGAGAAGAGCAGTCTCAGTTGAATGACCAGTCCTGAAACCTGATTGGTTTGGATCAAGAAGGTCATTCTGAGAGAGATAGCAAGAGAGTTGGCTAAAGACGGCACGCTCAATAGTTTTGGAAAGAAAAGAAAGAAGGGATACTGGTCTGTAGTTGTTGACATCAGTGGGGTCGAGTGTTGGTTTTTTGAGAAGGGGAGCAACTCTCGCTCTCTTGAAGACGGAAGGGACATGGCCAGCGGTCAAGGATGAGTTGATCAGCGAGGTGAGGTAGGGGAGAAGGTCACCGGAGATGGTCTGGAGAAGGGAGGAGGGGATGGGGTCAAGCGGGCAGGTTGTTGGGCGGCCTGCAGTCACAAGTCGCAGGATTTTATCTGGAGAGAGAGGGGAGAAAGAAGTCAAAGCATAGGGTAGGGCAGTGTGAGCAGGACCAGCAGTGTCATTAGACTTAACAAACGAGGATCGGATGTCGTCAACCTTCTTTTCAAAGTGGTTGACGAAGTCATCCACAGAGAGAGAGGAGGGGGGGGGGGGGGGGGAGGATTCAGGAGGGAGGAAAATGTGGCAAAGAGCTTCCTAGGGTTAGAGGCAGATGCTTGGAATTTAGAGTGGTAGAAGGTGGCCTTAGCAGCAGAAACAGATGAAGAAAATGTAGAGAGGAGGGAGTGAAAAGATGCCAGGTCGGCAGGGAGTTTAGTTTTCTTCCATTTCCGCTCCGCTGCCCGGAGCTCAGTTCTGTGAGCTCGCAATGAGTCATCAAGCCACGGAGCTGGAGGGGAGGACCGAGCCGGCCGGGAGGATAGGGGACACAGAGAGTCAAAGGATGCAGAAAGGGAGGAGAGGAGGGTTGAGGAGGCAGAATCAGGAGATTGGAGGGAGAAGGATTGAGCAGAGGGAAGAGATGATAGGATGGAAGAGGAGAGAGTAGTGGGAGAGAGAGAGCGAAGGTTGCGGCGGCGCATTACCATCTGTGTAGGGGCAGAGTGAGTAGTGTGGGAGGAGAGCGAGAGAGAAAAGGAAACAAAGTAGTGGTCGGAGACATGGAGGGGAGTTGCAGTGAGATTAGTAGAGGAGCAGCATCTAGTGAAGATGAGGTCAAGCGTATTGCCTGCCTTGTGAGTAGGGGGGGACGGTGAGAGGGTGAGGTCAAAAGAGGAGAGGAGTGGAAAGAAGGAGGCAGAGAGAAATGAGTCAAATGTGGACATAGGGAGGTTGAAATCCCCCAAAACTGTGAGGGGTGAGCCATCCTCAGGGAAGGAACTTATCAAGGCGTCAAGCTCATTGATGAACTCTCCAAGGGAACCTGGAGGGCGATAGATGACAAGGATATTAAGCTTAAATGGGCTAGTGACTGTGACAGCATGGAATTCAAATGAGGAGATAGACAGATGGGTTAGGGGAAAAATTGAGAATGTCCACTTGGGAGAGATGAGGATTCCTGTACCACCACCCCTCTGACCAGATGCTCTCGGGGTATGCGAGAACACATGGTCAGACGAGGAGAGAGCAGTAGGAGTAGCAGTGTTTTCAGTGGTGATCCATGTTTCCGTCAGCGCCAGGAAGTCGAGGGACTGGAGGTTGGCATAGGCTGGGATGAAGTCAGCTTTGTTGGCAGCAGAACGGCAGTTCCAGAGGCTGCCTGCGACCTGGAACTCCACGTGGGTGGTGCGTGCAGGGACCACCAGGTTAGAGAGGCAGCAGCCACGCGGTGTGGTGCGTTTGTGTAGCCTGTGCAGAGAGGAGAGAACAGGGATAGGCAGAGGCATAGTTGACAGGCTGTAGCAAATGGCTACAAAAATGCAGAGGAGATCGGAATGAAATGAGCTAAGCATCTGGGAGCGGAGAGAGCAGGGCCTACCTCACCAAAAACTTCTACCTCAGAAACTAAAATTGTTTCACTGAACCACCCGAACAAAAACTCTCCCAACTTCCGCCTTTAGAAATCAGAATTGTTGTGAACCACAGCGGTTCAATGTTTAAAGGAATAGACTCAACCCACTTTATTCAGCTAGCCAACTATGACACCATAGCTAACTAGCAAGCTAGCATCCAATAACAATAACACACCGTTTAGCACCAACACTTGGTCACAACAAACCACCAATAGTGTGATAACACACTAAACAGATCATTCGTGTCTGTGTCAAGTTCCTTTCATAACGCAGCAATGATTAGACGTTGGCTAGCTAGGACAAGTATATTGTAGTTAGCTACTACAGTACAGCTAGCTGGTCGTGTTGGGTAGCTAGCAATGGCCACTGTGTTGACTTTGTTTGAAGAACGGCTAGCTAGCTAGCTTCGTGCTACAGCCGGCACGGCCGAGGACACTGCCAAGACACAGTAACTACCCACAACAACCCACGATGCCTAGCTATGACGCCGTAGCTAACTTGCAAGCTAGCATCCATTAACACACAATTTAGCATCAATACTTGGTTACAACAAACTGCCAAGAGTGTGTTAGCACACTAAACAGATAATTCAAGTCCGTGTCTAGTTCCTTTCATAACGCATAACGCAGCAAAAAATTAAACGTTGGCTAGTACTACATTAACATTGGAAACAGCTCTCCAGCGTTGCTAATCGTTACCAGTAGCTACCCGCTAGCTAGCTAGCCTCGTGCTTCGATACTAACCTACAATTACCTACGGAAACCTACAATAACAACAATACTAACCTATAATAAATACAATACCTAACTACAGCTAAGTACCTACCTACGATCTAATACATGGTTAAGCAAAAAATTAAACGTTGGCTAGCACTACATTAACATTGGAAACAGCTCTCCAGCGTTGCTAATCGTTACCAGTAGCTACCCGCTAGCTAGCTAGCCTCGTGCTTCGATACTAACCTACAATTACCTACGGAAACCTACAATAACAACAATACTAACCTATAATAATTACAATACCTAACTACAGCTAACTACCTACCTACGATCTAATACATGGTTAAGCTTTACTCAACACCATATGAGAAGCTTACCTCCTGCTTACCTCCAGCTAGAGAAAAACACGACCTCTCCCGACAAGCCCCTGGCCAGTATTATCACTTATTAACTAAAAAACAGCTGTCCTAAAGACAATTACACTATTCTATGATATTTACATCGATCAAGTGTTTAAACTCCACCAACGTAACTAGATCATCAAATTTTTTAATGTTCAGGATAGAATTCCAGGACCAGGGAGCTGAGTAACTAAAACTATTTCTACCATGACCTGTTCTAATTCTTGGTACTGTTAAAAGCAAATGAGAATGGGGCCGTAATTGATATTTATTTACTGACCTGATTAAAAAAGAACAGAGATAAAGTAGCATTTTACCCAGTATGCCCTTATAAATCAGTGTATACCAGTGTTTAAGCCTACGCAAGGTCAATGACGACCAGCCAACGGCTGGTAATGAATCTGAGGGCCGCATGATATACTGAGTCAAGTGCTCTCAGGGTAGTGGTTGAGGCCTGCATATATATAACATCACAAAAATCTAAAACCGCCAGTAATGTACATCGTACCAGCTTCTTCCTGGCTTCCAGAGAAAAACAAGCCTTATGCCGGTAATAAAAACCTATTCTCAGCTTGAGCTTCCTTTATTGATTATGTCAAAATTATGCAACATACAGTGCCTTTCATAAGTATTCACCCCACCTTGGATTTCCTCACATTTTAGTGTGTTACAAAGTGAGATTAAAATGGATTTAATCATTTTTTTCTTTCATCGATCTACACAAAATACTCTGTTAGTAGAAGACAAATTCAAAAATTTTTTTTCAAATGTTGGAAAAATAAAACACTAATACTGTATATCTTCATTAGATAAGTATTTTAAAGCCGTGTTCACATTGGCAGTTTGAAGTCAGATATTTCCAGCCACATTTCAAACTACCATTGTAGGTGGTTTGAAGTCAGATACAAATCTGATTCCTGGCCATATGACTTGTGTCTGAATGGTCAAATCTGATTTATTTGCCCTCAAGTGGTTTTTAGACAGGTATTTAGTACAGTTGAAGTCGGAAGTTTACATACACTTAGGTTGGAGACATTAAAACTTGTTTTTCAACCACTCCACACATTTCTTGTTAACAAACTATAGTTTTGGCAAGTCGGTTAGGACATCTACTTTGTGCATGACAGAAGTAATTTTTCCAACAATTGTTTACAGACAGATTATTTCACTTATAATTCACTGTATCAGAATTCCAGTGGGTCTGAAGTTTACATACACTAAGTTGACTGTGGCTTTAAACAGCTTGGAAAATTCCAGAAAATGATGTCATGGCTTTAGAAGCTTCTGATAGGCTAATTGACATCATTTGAGTCAAATGGAGGTGTACCTGTGGATGTATTTCAAGGCCTACCTTCAAACTCAGTGCCTCTTTGCTTGACATCATGGGAAAATCGAAAGAAATCAGCCAAGACCTTAGAAAAAAAATTGTAGACCTCCACAAGTCTGGTTCATCCTTGGGAGCAATTTCCAAACGCCTGATGGTACCACATTCATCTGTACAAACAATAGTACGCAAGTATAAACACCATGGGACCACGCAGCCATCATACCACTCAGGAAGGAGATGCATTCTGTCTCCTAGAGATGAACGTACTTTGGTGCGAAAAGGGCAACTCAATCCCAGAACAACAGCAAAGGACCTTGTGAAGATGCTGGAGGAAACAGGTACAAAAGTATCTATATCCACAGTAAAACGAATCCTATATCGATATAACCTGAAAGGCCGGTCAGCAAGGAAGAAGCCACTGCTCCAAAACCGCCATAAAAAAGCCAGACTACAGTTTTCAACTGCACATGGGGACAAAGATCGTACCTTTTGGGGAAATGTCCTCTGGTCTGATGAAACAAAAATAGAACTGTTTGGCCATAAAGACCATCGTTATGTTTGGAGGAAAAAGGTGGTGCTTGCAAGCCGAAGAACACCATCCCAACCGTGAAGCACGGGGGTGGCAGCATCATGCTGTGGGGGTGCTTTGCTGCAGGAGGGACTGGTGCACTTCACAAAATAGATGGCATCATGAGGAAGGAAAATTATGTGGATATATTGAAGCAACGTCTCAAGACATCAGTCAGGAAGTTAAAGCTTGGTCGCAAATGGGTCTTCCAAATGGACAATGACTCCAAGCATACTTCCAAAGTTGTGGTAAAATGGCTTAAGGACAACAAAGTCAAGGTATTGGAGTGGCCATCACAAAGCCCTGACCTCAATCCTATAGAAAATGTGTGGGCAGAACTGAAAAAGCATGTGCAAGCAAGGAGGCCTACAAACCTGATTCAGTTACACCAGCTCTGTCAGGAGTAATGGGCCAAAATTCACCCAACTTATTGTGGGAAGCTTGTGGAAGGCTACCCGAAACATTTGACCCAAGTTAAACAATTTAAAGGCAATGCTACCAAATACTAATTGAGTGTATATAAACTTCTGACCCACTGGGAATGTGATGAAAGAAATAAAAGCTTAAATAAATCATTCTCTCTATTCTGACATTTCAGATTCTTAAAATAAAGTGGTGATCCTAACTGACCTAAGGCAGGGAATGTTTACTAGGATTAAAATCAGGAATTGTGGAAAAACTGAGTTTAAATGTATTTGGCTAAGTTGTATGTAAAATTCTGACTTCAACTGTATATCTTGTTGCTTGCTAGCTACTCTGTTGACAGTTTGACAAGAACATGTGGTAGCTAATTGGCTTGTTAATTGTTTACAAACAAATTAGTCAAATTTGTGAAACAAACTGACTAGCTGGTTGACTGCCTTGGCTAGCCAAAAATGACTTGTTTTGAAAGTTGGATAATCTTATCCTTTGAGGCTTCATAAGTGTTCTCACACTATGATTTTGAACATTCAAAGCAACTGGGAAACGTCCATGGCAGGCATTGTTGTCACCTTAGCTTCCTGCATAACTTCTGAGTGATAGGAAGCATGAGCACCACCACCAGCCTACACCACTGTACACACACCGGTCGCTACTATGACAACTAGCCATGTCAGCATTTGACTGCTGTTTCAACACACACAAATTATATTTGGTCACTTGTAACTTGCTGTTTGGACAGTCAATATTCCAAAACGGATTTGAAAAACAAAACTGATTTGAGCATTAAGGCCTGCAGTGTGAACAAGGCTTAGGAGCTTTGCACACCTGGATTGTGCAATATTTGTACATTATTCTTTTCAAAATTCTTCAAGCTCTGTCAAGTTGGTTGTTGTCGATTTTCAAGACTTGCCATAGATTTTCAAGCAAATCTTTGTCAAGACTTTAATTAGGCCTTTCAGGAACATTCGCTGCCTTCTTAGTAAGAAACTCCAGCGTTGATTTGGCCTTGTGTATTAGGTTATTGTCTTGCTGAAAGGTACATTTTTATCCCAGTGTCTGGTGCTGAGCCGCCGGAAAACGTGTGGCTCTGTTTTGTCTAGTGAGTACAACCCTGTACCTGGGATTTCACACGATAACTCCCACCCTTGCTGTGACAGGTGGATTCACTTGTTAGTCACAGTGGTCTCTTAGCTACAGCCTACGGAGCCTTATTAACCATGCTTCTCAACAAATATGTTTGGTTGCATCAGCACCTCCTTGTTTGACTCTACATTCTGCATTTGGTTTCTTTCTTCACTCACACTCCTCTCCTGCTCCTGCCAGCCTGGCTGCCTGCCTCATGAGAGCGCAAACACACATTTTCATGGAAAACAAGGTATGTGGTAGCCCTTTCCTGCAGTCAATGACCAAAAGTGCCCTCTTTGGACTCATGGGTGGAATGTTATTAATATTTTTCATAATTTCATAATTAATTAATCATTAATCAACTATTTTTACAACGCCGAAAGTCCGGTGTTTCTATGTCAAAAGGTTTAGTTATATTTCAGTCGACTGTGATGTATATAAAGTGTAATATTGGGATGCAAACTCAAAATTGAATACATTTCAACTCTATATCTGACATGGTAAAGGTGTCTTCTTTTTTTAAGCCCATGCACATGTGTGTGAGGTGTCTACTTTTGTTTCAAAGTAGATTTCTATAAGACTACCAAGAAACACTCTGTGTGACCCTGATTTAGCCCACTGCAGTAAAAGGTTAATAAAAGCAGTTAATAAGGTAGGGCAGGTAGCTTAGTGGTTAAGAGTGTTGTGCCAAAAACTGAAAGGTCGCTGGTTCTAATCCCCGAGCCGACTAGGTGAAAAATATGTCGATGTGCCCTTGAGCAAGGCACTTAACCCTAATTGCTCTGGATAAGAGCGTCTGCTAAATGACTAATTATATTATTATTAATAAAAGCAGCTAAATCATCCTCTAAAACTAGCTAGAATGATCCATCTATAGCTAGCTAACAAAGGTACTATCATTAGCTTTAGTAGCCTAGCTAGCTAGCTAGCTAACATTAGCTAGCTAGGTTGCAGTTCAGACTCACTGAATAAATGTGTTTGGCACAGGACAAAGAAGATGAAACGATCTGCTTCTGCTACCCAAGGCCAAGGTATACCGGTGCATCAAGTCTGACACCAACAGGCTCCTGAACAACTTATATCCCCAAGCCATAAGACAGCTAAATAGCTAACAAAATGGCTACATGGACCATCTGAGTTTACCTTTGTATTTTATTCTCTATAGAACACTCACATGACTCTCACGCACAATGACACTCCAACACACACAAACACACTTCATTTGATCTCACACACACATAACATGCACACACGTATACTGACGCTACACACACACACTCACATACAATGATCATATACACTGCTGTTACTCTGTTTATCATATATCCTGATGACAAGTCACCTTACCCCTATATATATCTACCTCTATCACTCCAGTATCCCTGCACGTTGTAAATATGGTATTGGAACTGACCCTGTATACAGCTTCTTACTTTCTCGTGTTCTTATTGTGTGTTTTTGTTCTACCTTATGTTATTTTTTGAACTACATTGATATTTATTACAGTTTTGTTGGGTTTAGAGCTAGCAAGAAAGGCATTTCACTGTACTTGTGCACGTGACATTAAAACTTGAAACTATACTCCAGCATTTTGGATTTGAGATCAAAGTTTTACATGAGGCGTCAGTATATTATGTCACCTTTTATTTGACTTTTTATTTTATTTGCATACGTACTGTATCTGTTTTACTGTTTAGAAATGAAAGCACTTTATGTATCTAGTCCTCCCATTTGAAGATTTCATAAGTATTTAGACTAATTTGTTACAGGAGGGGGTCGCAGTTCCGGAGCGACCCACTAGGTGTCATCCCCCGACAACCTTAGGCACCTCCTCACTCACAGTCTGGACTAATCATGATCCTATTGGTGTCACCTGTGTCTACCTGTTCACCGGTGTATTTATGCCCTCACTTCCCTGTGTTCCCTTGCTCAGTTTTCTCTGTTAGTTTCTCTATGTCCAGCAGTACTACTCAGTGTCTGATCGGAGACCAATGTACAGGTATTTGAGAAGTGTTCTCCCTGTTTCGTTAGTTGTTTTCAGTCGTAGTTAGTTTTTCGTATGTTTGCTGTCAGCCTGTTTTTGGAGACCAATTTGCTCCTCCTTTATTTTATCGTGACAAGTCCGTAATTTTTTATCCTGGTTTTGGGACCACCAATAAATATCCTTGTTTCACCATCTCTGCCTACTACCTACTGTCTATCCTGCACCGCACCTGGGTCACACCTCACACCAACCCTTACACTAATTCACTTATGTGTGTAAAGTAGTCAAAAGTTTAGTATTTGGGCCCATATTCCTAGCACGTGATGACTAAAGTACATCAAGCTTGTGTCTCTACAAACTTGTTGGATGCATTTGCAGTTTGTTTTGTTTGTGTTTCAGATTATATTGTGCCCAGTAGAAATGAATGGTAAATCATGTATTGTGTCATTTTAGATTCACTTTTATTGTAAATAAGAATAGAATATGTTTCTGAACACTTCTACATTCATGTGGATGCTACCATGATTACGGATCATCATGAATGAATCATGAATAATGATGAGTGAGAAAGTTACAGAGGCATAAACATGATATCCCCCAAAAATGCTAACCTCCCCTATTATTGATAATGGTGAGAGGTTAGCATGTCTTGGAGGGGTATGAGCTTTGTGCCTATGTAGGGGAGTGTAATTGTGTGTGTGTGTATTTTTTATATATTTTTTGTAAGTATTTATAGCATTATCTTTTCACTTTGACATTACGTATTTAGTATTTTGTGTAGATCAGTGAAAAAGTACATCACAATTAAATCCATTTTAATCCTATTTTGTAATAACAAAATTGTTTTTTTTAGGCACTGTATCTCCCATAGAATATCTGTATTTGATTTGACGTGTACCGCCAAGTGTTTTTCAGGAGGTGAACCACATGCTATATAGCTGGTGATGGTGTGAGTACTTGACATGTTTTCTTCACATTCAACTCTGTAGGGCTGTATAAATGTACTTACCAACACACACTCAC